>NC_051135.1:14447532-14473290 GCF_014839805.1 Manduca sexta
GCTACTTTTTAACAAGGTCAAGGCAACCTGACTCCACTAGACCTGATAGTAAGCGAGTGGAATCTTGATTTAGTGTCGACTAATGAGATTATCCGTTGCTAGTCGACACAATTATGGCGACGTTTGAAGTCGGATATACACAGGCTTATCCCGGAACGCGACACATTGACGCCATTAAGGTGGAAACATCTGTATATGGTGGTCGTTATCCGGCGGAAATAAATATCTAAACACCATCAGTCCTAGTTTATTGAAACAGCTATAATATGCCACTAATGCCTCTGCAAATGCACATTCGCCGGTCTTGTTTACAGCCTTTAATATTCAAAATATAAATCAATTTTTAAAATAAATATTTATTCCTATAAGAATTACGTCATTTACAAAAATGGCAAATTTTTCGCAATTGCATTTAAAGCGCATTGCTATCTTAATATAAATATTATATGAAATATTATTACCACACTGAATGGTATTATTATTAAAAATGCCATATTATATTTAAATTTAGCTTTGCTTGTTAGTAGCATTGTATATTAGAAAGGCATATAATATAGACGTAGATTAAAGAAATTCATAACTAGATCTGAAGGTAATTAATGAGATTTCAAATTTAGTGAAGTGTAATATCCTAAAATTAAATTTAAAATAAATTCAATGACAAATTTAACTTTATTTTTACTCTATTTGCTACTTTATTCGCATTATTATTTTTAAAATTAAATAAGTATATTTAAAGCAACTTTACTTTGAGAACATTGAACCTTCAGATCTAATATAAGCATTTTATATTTTAAAATGTACATGAAATTAAAGACGTGGCGTACAAAAACCGGGTAGGTACTCTCTTATCTTAAAATAATTAAATATTAGTGCAATAATATATCCAATAATATAGTATTCACAAAATATTAAATTTATAATATCATCCTTAATACTCTAACATTAAAGTTTACCATTTTGCTCTATCAGTTACTATAATCGAAGAAATGCTATTAAAATATTATCCAGGCAAAATCAATGCCGATATTTTTGTTTTATGCTACCTGTATTTGCATTTTAAACAAAATACTTGTAAGTAATCAACAAGGCATTTCTTATTTACCCTATTCTTTAATTTAACTCCCTACTTTCGATAAAGTACCCCTAAGAATATTTCTCTGTTATTAGCTTCAATTTAATTTATATTCTTTACATATAACGCTTATTAGATTTAGAGGTCCTTATATCGATAGATTAATAATAATTAACTTTAAAAAGCACAATGTAAATGTCTCATAAATACATAAGAATATACCTCAATCAATTTAATGGACTCTCTATATTAATAGTTCATCGCTGTTAATATTACTTAATCATTTAAAAGCGATCAGTAAATCAGTTTGTGTGATAGAAACTTCACCATAGTTAACCTCTGCGTTGTTTGCGCCTTAGTAGAGCTATAGACCTAGCGATTATCTATGGAATGATAGAATAAACTAGATTAATAATTGTATTATGATATAATCGATTTCACATAGCAATAAGCATTAAAAAATAAAAATCAATTTTCACTTCGCTAATATTTATGTTAATAAATTAACATTATGATATACAATATTTAATTAAGTCCCGACGGATTCAATTAATTGGAATAATTTTAATAATAAATTGAATATTCGTTATTTCTTAAACCATATTTAATCTTTTAATTGTAATATTACGTAATAATATTATAGTGGACGTGGCATAACGATAATCTATTTAATAATATAAAATATATTGCAATAATATTAGTACTCATTTCATTAAAATATATCTGTACATTTACTATCATAGTTTCAAACATAAAGTGTTAGGTGTGGCTTTTAATATTAAAATAAAATCATTTTCTAGATAATGATTTTAATATATAAAGTATTTCATCAAAATAATACATTCTAAATAACCATATAGATGTTAAAATTAATTAATTTTGATATTGTAAGTGGAACATATATCGTACATTTATATTCAAAACTACTTCACGAAATTATTATAAATTGTAGACATTTTAGAATAACAAGAAACTGTGTCTCTAAACATGTCTATATTTTACCAGTAATAATAAAATTTTACCCGGAAATTCGAGAAGTGCTTTACAATATAAATATATTATCTATAATAACCTCTATATTCGTAGGTAACTTGTATATCGTTAGAAATGCATTAATTAGTCGAAACACAATGTAATATAAAATGTATTAATCTAATTGTTAAATTTTTATTCTTGTATTTTCGTTTATTCGTGTACGTTATAGCTTTTAGAATAGCTATGTAAAATATTTAAAATTATATGTCGGAATTATGTTTTGAAATGTATTCAGAATGTCAGAAACTGACGTAGGCACGATTCAGTTGATATATTAAGTCCTTTTGAATGGGAATATCAATGTTTGATGTTAACTCATACCAATAAATATCATGAGACAAAATATGAATGGTTTTTAGATGAAAACATGTGGTCTTTAAATATGGAATTCTCGACCCTATTACCTAAATTATTACCATATACAAACAATGAATTATCATCCTAATATATCAGGATTAAATCTCATAATGCCTTGCAATTCTCTAGCTCGAATTTTACCAACCGTTATCTGGTTACATTTCACGATATAATTTCCTCTTGTATTTAGTGATAGTAATGAAATTATAAATTATTAGCAATTATAATTATTATCTTACAACCATGATATGTCTAGTTGTACGTGAATGGACGGAATCAAATCAGTGATCGAATAAAATTGTTACGACAAAAAACGATTTTTATTTTTTATAAATACTTTACGAAATCCTTATATACGAGATAATTATGATAATGATTATTTATGTTTCCGCGAATTTTAGACATAAAGCTATTTACGGATTATCGTGGTTATTTATAATATTATTTTCTCTCGACGTTTCGAAGATGTTGCGTATTTTAATTGTGGTAGTCAACAAATATCATAACTCGGCAATAACCATTATTTTTCTATAACTGCATAAAAGAACAAGCTAGTGGCTCGCTTGATGGCCACCACTGTGCATAGACAACTTACAACTAACAACACCATTCAAACAGTGAATTAACAAAGCTCTGTATACCACTGCATTGCGCTCGTCATCTTCATTTTGATGTTAAGATTCAATACCTAGTAACTAAGCCTGTATGTTTCAAGCGAAACTGTTTTTCTTTATATGGACATGACAATGTTACCGCACTGCATCGGATGGTATATGCGGTCCCATAAAATGTCGACTGACGAGACATCATTACCCCTCGGCTAACGACATAATTATGCCGGCCTGTTGGAACCGGATATATACAGACTGATCCTGGAACGAGACATACGTGGGCCACTATGGCGGGTTTTAACACCTTGTGTACGGTGATCGCTACACGAGGTGTTAAAACCTACCACCAGCAAACTTAATAATACCTGCACAAGATAGTTTGTTGGTACATATGGGTAAAGCTATGTTACCTAACTAAACAGACTATAGCATAGACCTGGTAAATCTAACAAATTCTATTTTAGTTCAACACAAACATAAAAGTAATCAATTCAATGCACAGAACCTAACCTATCTATGTAGTACTCATTATTACGAATGGAAATCAACCTATTAGTCAGCTCCAATCTAAATGCAAAATGAACCGTATATTTAAGGCAATAAAATCGAATGCACCTCTAAATTCAGGGAAAATTTCTGGACTTTCGATATATTCAACTTTGCGTCGTAATTGGAAGAAATAGGTGTGTTATTTGTTTGGCAACGTAGGGTGAATGTTTGTTGACGGGGTGCGGTGACGCAGTTACCTATCAGTAATTAGTCAAATTAGAGAGGGTGACGTCACTGCGTAGGTGCGGGCAAATTGAGAAGTTTCGAGCGCTTTGATATGTTGACTAGTAATGTTAGTTTTGATAGGAATTGCTTTGACGATAGTATAATATCGAGTCTAATACCAGAAGTAAGTATAAATAAATTAGATGGGTTAGTTCATGAAATGTCTCTTATGTTAGAGTTTGTCTGAGTGGCGATCACCAATTTGTCTATATCTGCAGTTAAGTTTAGCGTTGTATTGTTTGTGATTTTGAATGGCATTAAGAGTATTTACTGGTCTCTGGGGCCTTATATTAAATGTGTAAGGATGGCGACTGCAGTACATGGAGAGATTTGTAAATTAAAGTTTTTCAATCTAATAATTATAGGCACGGCCCCTATCACGTTATGGGATAGAATACAGGTGAAAAGTGGGTGCACTGATTGCATCTCTGCCTATCCCTTTGGGGATAAAGGTGTGATGTGGATGTATAACTATACAATAACATAATAATCATGAGGCTTATCTTCAGCCAATTTCTGACGTGATCCAGTTCTGTACAAAACCTATATTTTTTTTCTAAATACAAACACTCGTTCGTGTCCGGGTTTATCCCTCCCGTTGCTCGTCTAACGAACCCTTCACTAGACGTCAAGAGGTTTCGATATCACTCCTCGCTGCCACGGATTTTTGTTTTAATTACTCCGTTCGTTTGTTTATCCACTTTTATAGATACCCGTATATGTATAAAAATGTGAAATATTTTCTTCTAATTGTGTTTTTTTTTGAGTGTGTATTTTTTGTCTATACGTTGTAGTTTTGTAAGCAAGGTCGGTGAAATATGAAAACTCAATTTTTTTGGTTAAAATATTTTTTCATTTTTATTTGTGAGATGTGTTATTGAAATTTTCTGTAGTTCGCATTGTATATTTTCCTTTGTAATTCAGGATGACACAATATTTCTCGTATTTTACTTTCATTTTTAAATATATTGAGATGATATTCAGGTTATATTCATATTCAAAAGTAAAGCAAGGAAAAATTCAGAGATGTTAAATATGTTTCTCAATTCTCATGTATTACAAGTCTTTAAAATGATCATTAAAAATATCTAAATGAATGTGTGAACACGTGTATTCGCCATCTACATTAAACATAATTATAAATTGTTGTCTATGTAATTTAAAAAATAATGTTTATTATTATAGTTGCAAAAAGGATATTTATAAAATTTCGGAAATTACAATTGAGTGTAGATTGGAATGAGGGTGAATTTAAATACATTTCTCAGAATATTATGTTAATACTAACTTCACGATAATTAATATCTAACTTTTTGTGTAAAAACTAAAAAATATGTGCATTATGGTAAGTGGGTGTATAAGTGGACAGTGGGTTTACCTCGGTCGAGCTGGCTTAGTCCCGCTGATTAAAACGCCTAAAATGCGACTATCATATATTATCATATATAAGTTTCATACATAATATGTTAAAATATGTATATTATATTGTGCGTAGGTTTTAAATTCCCCAGACAGGTGTAGAAAGGGGTTCTCCCTGTCCACTAGTAGGGGGTGACCCCTAGGGTCCCAAGCGTGAAAATTTAACAAGCACCCGCCCTTAAATATTACAGAGCGTTTTCGAGTCTGCGAGGGTTAAAAAGAATTATAAATAACTTGGTACATTCCACAATTCACTCGTTCATATTGTATTGCGAGGAGCTTACAAGATGCCTTTGTTTGGTTTGAAATAAATAACTTTGCTTTGCTATAAAAGAATTGTATAAGCGTAGAACTAAGTGGAATTTTTCAATTCAACATTTCTATACGCCACTGTATAGCGCAAGTCATCCTGAAACATAAAACAATCAACACGCTGGCTGTAATGGTTTTTAACCTTATATACTGTACTGCTTGCACCAGTGGCGAATGGCTCATATAAACAGATTTCTCTCGGTTTCCCTTTTATAATTTATATTTAATTATCAATATAGAACTATTTGCAAACCGTATTTATGCATATTAGTACCTAATTGTTGAGTCGATTTCCCTTTAGAAAAAATTAACTCTTCACCACTGTTGCACACTGTTACTGACTAAGACACACAATATAGTAGTGGATCACCGCTGGCATAAGCCAAGGAAGCATATAAGCAATTGTCTATCAGAGAATGCTTTTGTTTCGTTTGAAAAAGGATCAGTGACAACACAAATGTTCCTCAGTCTAATAAATTACAAATTAAAATATCCGTTTAATTATAAATATTACTTTAGCTTTCTACTAAACCGATTCGTGTCTATTTGTAGAGGTCGTCTAGAGGATGCCAGTTAGGGATTAACATTATCGGATAAAGTTTTTGTGTCAGATAATTGGCAGGTAGGTTTAATGTAGATGTAATGACTATAATAATATAATGACTTCTAAATTTATTTCAAATACTAATAAAACATACGAGGCTCCTTATTTAGGGTCTGTTTCAGTGTGCAAGTGAATGTTATTCGCCAGGTAACGTGTTTGACAGCTAATTTAGATAGTACTTATTTAATAACCATTTATACGAAGGCATAATTTACGGTATGACTTTTGTATTTGTTCGTATTACACATTATTTGGCGAGTAGCAATTACTCAGAAATTATGAAACAGGCGTTTCTTAGCTAAAAATATATTGTTACTGTAAAATGTATTCCATTTTCCTAGTTATAACAAACTCAGCAATTTATTATAATTTATATAAAATCTCTTCGTATAAACAGTTCGTTAGCATTTCCTTGGACAGACTTTCGTTTGCGTCCGTAGCAATTTGTAGCGGTGTTGTAGAACTAATTAAGCTCCGTAGCAATTGTAGCGCTATGAACCTCTACATCAAATTATGTTCTTAATTTGTTTGTTTATTATTCAGAATATTATTTTATGAACAATCTTGCCTAATTGTTTATTTATATATATTTATTGCATATAGTAAGGAAATTGAAAACACGCTATAAATACTGGCAGGTTTTTTTCGACGCAATTGCTCATAGCAATATTAAAAAGTTGGATAAAACTGTTTTACTTTTAAAGTTATTTTGGTTTTAAATGCTAATTTAACAGTCTGCCAATAAAAGAGCTTGAAGTGGCTGAAAATCAGCGCTGGCTGTGTTTTTATATCTTAGACAGTAATTAAGTTGAGCCAATTCCTTTTCCGCTTTTTTGGAACCTCGCATCAACCAGTTGTTGGATGAATTAACATTTATATTAAAATAAAAAAAATATGTATCCTTATTCTACACAATTTAATGATTTCTATATATTTATTACAAGACTTACATTTATCGATGTGAAATATATAATTTATATCCACCTAGATACGTCCGGTGAAAGTCAAAAGCTCTCGGATACTGTTAAAATAAATCATGATTACAAATTTATTTTGTCAATAGTAACGAATTGCGTATACATTATTTTAACCTGATCGCAAAACCCGTGACTGGAATTTTCCTTTTTTTATACGTGCGAGGCATAGTGAACCCGCTGCTCTGATGGTAATTGAAGTGGGGTCCAATGGAATATCGACTGGCGAGAGATAATTACCCTTGTGCAATCAAATCCTTTCTCTTTCTTAGTTTCTTTTATAATATTTAACAGTTCACCTTTACACATTGCTTACTCTTTCATCCTCGAAAGGGTAGGCAGAGTCGAAACTAGTACACACACTTACCGACGTGTGTTCCATTCCTATGATGTAATAGGAGGGAGCCTATCACTATACCGGGAACAAATTACAGACTCGGGGCTGACACTGAGTACAAAAATCCAGTATAATATTTCCCGACCCGGGATCGAACCCGGGACCTCACTACTGTCTTATCGTAATACAACTACGTCATCGAGGTGGTAAAACGTCTTAATACTTAAAATGTAATTCAAGAATTACCATAATGACCTCGAAACTTAAAGCTTTCTAATGTAGCGTGTTAAGTACGCGTTAAATATTTAAACTTACTAATGTGAAGACATTTTAATAGCTAAAGGTATGCCAATCAGCAATTATACTTAGGAACAATAATAAAGAATGAGAACGATAATGTAGTTTTTATTTATCGCTTTTTTATTCAATGTTACAAATATAAATAAATGGTTTATTAAATAATATAAAGATTATCTTATGATAAATATTCAATGATTAATATTTCAGAAATCGGTAAATTAGAAGTTACTCGCCGGGAATCAAACCGAGAACCATTAACAACTCCGCATTTACTATACTAATTATAATTTACTCGACCTTCAGGATCCTATGACCTTGCAGTCTCAACCTTCAACCCTTACCGCAGGGTGGGGGTGGCAGTTAGCACAACTCGTGACGTCATTACCGCTGCGGAGTCTAGCAAACCGAGTACAAGCCGTAAATTGTTTAGATATTCAAAATACAAAGCTCTTTTGTTTTATAAGGTTGTTTGTGTTTTGCCTTTGTTACAAACTTGTTCACGTGTTGTACAAGTAAATTATCTGTAAGAATTCGTGGATGAGGCAGACTTTTATGAAAAAAAAAAAATGGAAATGATAACTGGAAAGAATTTTTGTTGTTTATTTGAATTATATAACAGTGAAATATTTATATTTTATAAATTAAAGCCTAGCTTACCTGGTAATTTTGTATAGTAGCGAATAATTTATTATGTCTTAATAGAAAATATAATAATAAATTGGATAATTAACAGGAGAAAATAATAATATAAGTGATCTCGATAAAGTCCGTAAAATAGTTTTATTTCAACTATGTATAAACCAAATCTTTTGTAGAAGTATTTTAATTACTAAAATTCCCTATACTGGACTCAAATATAACTTAGTTCAAACTGGGTTTGAGGAAAATAAATTTGTTTTGAAAAAAAAGGGAAAGATTTTATTAGGCCTCTCACGAAAGTAAGTAATAAGGAGATTATAACAATAGATTTTTGTGGTGCCAGTAGTAGCGAAGCAGTGGCAGTAGCGTAGCAGTGGCAGTTTTTTGGAGGCAGCTAAAAGATCCGATAAAACATGTGATAGTAAAATCCAACGCTCGTGAATATCTTAAATACGAATCATTGAGTACTTTGCAGATCTATTAAGGATGGATATTATATTGGTTTTCATACAAACACGGTTCTTTATAATCACGTGAAACGCAACAGCAGTACACGGGCTTTTCGTAAAATGGTTATCTTATTTTGGAATATAATATTTAATGCAGGTTGACGAGCACAACGCAATACCGCAGTGCTTAATTAATCATTCAATTTGAGCAATTGTGGAACATAATATCTGAGCACGAAGAGCATAGTACAATGTTGCAGTGCTCGGTAATCCAAAGTTCTGGTGTTACCTTGTCATCATGCGGCTTACTCGTCAAAAAGAGACCTAACTATGAAAATAGACCCCAACCCGCTGCTACCTCTCGGCACTCACCTGGCGGCGCTGGATCGATCGTACCTGCGTTGCCATGGCGACGCGCGCACACACCTCACCCCTCCAGCCACCACACCTACATTATGATCTCATTTATAATTTACACGAACGGGATCATAAACATGTATGCTTTTATTAGAAATGCGTTTGTGTCTGGATGCATCAATAGTAGGTGTGTTTTTGAAAAGTTAAGCAGATGTGGAACGTATTCAACAGAATTTTCATATCATGTAGTATATAGAAAAATAATGTAGATGTTCGGTAGCGGATTAGAATAGCTATCGAGTTACGGAATTTTATATTTGATATAATGTATAATAATATCAGCCCTGTATTATATACTGTCCTACTGCTGGGCACGAGCCTCCTCTACTACTCAGAGGGATTAGGCCTTAGTTCACAACGCTGGCCTAGTGCGGATTAATAGATTTTACAAACCCTCAAAATTCCTATAAAGAAATTCTCTAATATACCTTTTTCTTACGACTTTTCCTTCATTGTTAAAGCAAGCGATAGATCAGAGCCCTTGGGATTTTAACTTGAGGACATTTTTCTACAGTCCGTTACACACTCAACTAGGCTATCGCCAATATCTATATTTACTACCATAGAATTAAACTATCGTCTAAAGGCAGAATCAATTGGTGTAAGTACTTACATCCTATAAGGCCAACATACTGTCGCCTGATCAAGAAGTTGGTGTCTCTCGTTGGCCTACATAATATATGGAGCTGTAGTAAAGACGCATTTATACAATCGTTACTCTAATAGAAAACCTATCTACCCTAGCGACAAACATACCACTATAACTTTTTTGTTTGCTAGTGGCGTTACCAATTGTAAAAACTCGTCTTGGCTGCAGCCCATGGAATGTCCATCAAGCCCAATGTATTCACTTAACAAGGAAAAACTTCTGTCACCACAGTTTTTACATTTACACAAAACCAAACAAAATGCGGAGTTGATTGCCGCGAGGGCAGTCCCACAATGTTCTGCATCAGCCAGGACTAATATAATTACGGCGTGGCCGGCGAGGGGTGCGCTGCATTTATTGCGTTACAACCCCGCAGCGCTTTCACCAGTCTCCAGCGCTTTATTAAGTTACTTTTTATGAAAGGTTTTTGCTGGTAAATATTAAATGCAGTGGTCATCGTGATTATGTTTTAGTATTAAATGTAGTCTTAAAATATTAATGGAAAATTTAATAAGGTTTTTTTGTAGAGCTAAAGGATTGGTTGGTTTATAAACTGATAACATTTTTGATGTTGACTACTGTGGTGGTGTGGTTGTATTGTGTGCGTGCTATGACTTCCACTCTGAGGTCTCTGGTTCGGATCTCGGGTCGAGAAAAGTGATATTTAGTATTTATTATAAATATTAGGGCGGAGTATAGAATTTGTTCCCGATATGGCGATAGGCTTACTTGCTATCAAATCATTAGACAGAACACTCGGCGAAAAGTGGATGCCCTGGTTGCAGATCTGCCTACCCCTTCGGGTATAATGGCAAGATATATGTGTGCGAGTGCAAGATTTAATAAATAATCTTCATCTTAAAAGAAACAGTGATTCTTCTTTTACTTCAGTATGTTGACTTCTGGCTCTAACGATACAATTCTGAAAATCCTTTTACGAATAGAAAGCATCATTATTATTCCTTGAGTAATCTAATTCCAAAGACAAACAACGTGGGCAAACCGCGAAGTAATTGGCACTATTAAGAGATAATATTACTTTATGTATGAATAATCTTTGTATCTAATTCGAAACTAAAAGGAATTGAGTGTTGAAAGCTACTTCTTATCCTGGGGACAGACGGGATCGCGTTCAAAAGTTAGTCCTAAATAAATAAGCTACTAAACGCTTGTTTCTAAACTCAATTATGAGAGACAAGTTAGGGCTACATTGCTTTAATAAATAATTACAGAGGTTTTGGGGTCTTTGAATTTTGCTTTAATGCATTCTTCATGGTAGAGATGAATTTGTTTAAAGCACGAATGGGCTGGCACCGACGAATATTATTATATTGTGGAAACCGGCATAATGTAACATAATTGTTGTTGTATTTCGTCTCTTAAATCGTTAAGGTTATACTTTGTTTTCTTAATCCCTGGTACTGCTATGATAGTTTAAACCGGGGTAAATATAAAAAATAAATGGAATAAACATCACCCTACAAAGGTGGTGTTGTGTTTCTCTACCCACCCCCGGGCGAGGGTGCGTGATGTTTGTGTTACGAGCCCCGTGTGAAATTGCACCTGCCTTGTACGAATATTAATTATAATAAAGCTGGGGGGGACTTCTGCCTCTACTGTATGCTAATTGGGAATAACGATGAATAACATCGACCAGTTCTTAACTATATTTACTATTTTAATAATTTACACAATAGATATGTAGAGATATTTATATCAAAGACAAGTTTGTTGGAAAGTTACTAAAACATTCGAAACTTTCTTCTTAGCATTTATTTCGCAGACATATTAAGTCCTTGTTAGTTGTTGACTAGACAGGGGACTGAGCCGAAACTGTATTAAAATTTATAGCAGTTAGAGTCTGTCTTAGTCCATTGTTACAACGCTTTTTAAGGCAGGTGTCAATCTATCTTAACTTTTAGTTTACCCATTTTATGTTTTTACATAGTTAGATTTCAAAATAAAGTAACAAAACATGACAATACTTTATGAATCTCTATTAGTTATTACAATATGTTACACATTGACACTGCATGACCACAAATCATTCTAAAATAGGATTTTGTAACATCTTTATTTTTTTTATTTTTTATTGCTTCGAATGACGAGACATGCTTGCCGTTTATCTGATGGTAAGCAATACAACCACCCATAAACAGTAGAAACACCATGCAACACCTTGAAATACAAAGTATTGTTTGGTATTCCAATGCGCTCGCCATCCTGAGACGTGAGTTGTTAAGTCTCATTATGTCCAGTAGTTACACTGGCTACAATGTCTTTCAAACCGGAATACAACAGTGACTACACACTGCTATTTGGCGGCAGAAATATACATTGCGGTGGAACCTACCCGGGCGGACTCTCACATTTGAGAGACCTACCACCAGTGTTTATTGATTCATTTGCGTTTTTAATTTCCTTAGCCCATAATTCATGGCCAATTACGCCCCAGGTCCGATATTACCCGTCTCCAGTGATTTAATTCAGTTAATTCTTGTCCCAGCTAATAAATATAAGGTGTGTATCGTGCATCGATCACCGTCCGCCCCGGTAGAGTGGTAATTTCGCCCGACATTCTCCTATTCATCTTTTGCCCTCAGAGGGCTCAGGCCGGGTAATAAACGTTAATTTGTCCGGTGTCGTTAGAGCGATGTATCAGGGTGGTTTTTGTTTCGTGTGGGTGTCCGAGCGTCCATCTATCGTCTTCTCAGAGACAGGCTCATTTTTATATTGCTTCTTTTTCACTTTAGAACTTTTGTAACTATAATATTATATAAGGATTATAGAAGTATAGGCAGTGAAAGTGCGTTTGGAGTTATTAATATTTACATTTTATATTTTGGATCAGCAGCAACTTTTGGATTCAGATTATTATTTTTTAGAATACATTGTTGTAAACTACGACTATTTAAGCTCATAAAAGTAAAACACAAACTATCTACACAACTCTGCTTAAAAATAACGATACAATTAGTACTAGACGGAATAATGAGCGCCGCACACAGAAAACCTCCTACGCTTGTTCCATCCAGCCGCGATCGTACATTCAATTAACGCTGGCCAGCATAACTCTAGTAACTAATGGCGAAGAATGAACATTTAAAAAAAGGAATCCCGCGCTTCAACTGTTTTTTTTTTGTATATATTATGAATAACTAAACTGTTAAAGCAGGTTGGAATCGCATTTTAAGGACTCAATAAAACAGCTTATACTTGAAGTGAGACTTTAAACTTCGGTTTCCATTTGGGCTGCATAATCCCAGGTGCAGTCTTTGGGTAAAAGTGCCAAATATGTTGGAAACTGAGTAAGAAGTAGTTGGAATAAATCGGTGCGGAGCGCGGGCAGATGCCTTCGAGCCGGATATTGCCTGTAACTCACTATTGAGAGTATCGTTTGCTGTGGCAGGGGACGGATTCGGTGATAGCAGGGAATAAAAGCTGCATAATGTAGTTTTGGGACAATAGTCTTGAAATGAAATGGTTTGAAGTATTTGATTGTGTGAGTTTGGAAAAAATTTATGACATATGGATTTAGAATGATAATTATTAATGTTGTTGTCATTATAATACCGCATTCAATCTTGAAATGAAATGATTTTAGGTTTCTGATCGTGCGAGTTTGGAATAATGTTATGACATATGGGTTTAGAATAATTTTTAATGTTGTTATCATTATAATATCGCATTAAATCTTCACTGTAGATATATTTATCAATTACGATACCATAACTTGCATTAAAAATGTAGTGTGTGTACTTAGTATAAGTCAAGTAATTATAGTATTAAGTTAGTGTAAAGATATCAGTCTAATAAAGAATCTAAAACCATCAACATGTCTCAACATATATTCATCCTCCATTACAAAAATATATAGATATTACATATACATAAGCTATAAATCTGAAGTAAATAAGCATATTATCGTCATACCTACGCAAATATAGAATCTATACTAAAAGCAGTCTAAATTAAGGGTCACATTCCCCTGTCAGAACTACAGTCCGTACCAGTGCTACCCTTTCCTTTCTTAACCGTACGGGTACGGGTATACAAACACAGCTGTTCGTTTGTTTAGGCGAATTGCGAATTATTGGTTTCTCGGTTCGTGTGCTTACCTTTTAATACTCTGTGTATCTTTATTTTGCTTTGAAATAAAACCTTTACACGTAAAGATTACAATCTCCGCAGTACTCGACATAAAAACAACAAAAGGATTTTCTTATTTTATCATTTTTCGCCTTATATTTTGTGAAATTAGTTATGCTTTACTCTTTTACTCGTTGATTGATTTAATGGGATGTGCGGTATCGAACTGATCCGATACGACTCGGTGGATCGCTAGAGATCTATCTGATATGCTGTATGGCAATAGCTTGGTATAGATAGCTTAACATTTTAAAGATCTCCATACCTATACCTCCTTGAATAGCTGTCAGACTTTACGAATATAGCAGGGTATTGATGTATCCATGTTGTTCCAGCATGGGGCGAGTCTCTGCTCTCGCTGCCGAAGCGCTGGCTCAGCACGCAGGTCTACGGCACCGACGACGAGGACTTCCAGGTTAGTCTTTAATTGTTTAAATTACTCAATGAGAAGATGGATTGCTTGTCTCACTTGATAGTTATTTCCATACGATAAACAGAAAGGTTATGCCAAACTATGAATTAGAAGGAGGTACCTAACGCCACTGCGTTCTTTCCTGGGAGATTAAATATTAGTGACATCCAAAAATCCGGGATAGATTTTTAATCCTGTATAAAATCACACTAAATTACTAGAAAAAATATAATAAAATTAAAAAAAAAAAAAATTCTAATGTGATATTTTCTGTTTACAGAATGTCCAACTACCGAAGCTTCCCGTGCCGGACCTGAAAGCAACTATGGAATCGTACTTGGAGTTCGCGGAGGTGGTGGTCAGCCCCCAGCAGTTGGAGCATACCAAGGGCCTGGTGCGAGGGTTTATGGAAGAGATGGGGCCCAAGCTCCAGGAGATGCTGCTCGACCGGCAGAAGGAAATGGATAATTGGGTAATGATCCACTAATTAATAATTATAGCGAAAGGTAATCTGTAAATTTTCTGATGTGTAAGATTTTAACTTCGGTTTTTTTTTTGCTTTGAACTTTGGTTCATTTAAACAAACAAAAAAATTTAAACAAAGTATTAATAATGCAGGCCAGTTGTTGTCTGAACGAAAAATAATCCTTTTTGGAGTCGTGATGATATTTGTTCATTAAATTCCCAGTCCACATCATAATCGCTGAAATGTATAATAATACGAGACGTTACGAACAAAGGGCATTAAAGTAACCTTATCGGCGACAAACGCGAAGGTTTACCACGTATCGTAACTCCAAACAATGGTATTATGCAAACCGCTTTGTTTTCCAACAATCGTACAACACTCCTTGTCGAACAGTAAACGGGAAAAAATCAAATATGCCACCTAAATACCTGCCGACATAAAATGAAAATTATTTTAGTGATATTCATAATTATTGTGCAAAGTGAAGCCTTAATGCCAGTGATACCGAAAAATGACAGCCCAGTGTTGATGAAAATTTTGCAATCAGTGGACTCGGCGACAAATGATGAACACCTTTTTGAAGTGGCATTGAAGCTTTTGAAAAGTCTGTGCGTTTGTATGCGTGAAACTCTCAGACAAAAAGAAGAAAAAGTGATATTCAATGGAGATAACAATTCCTTGGAAGCAGATGACTTGGCTACCGATAGCAGAGATCTTGAAATTTATAGAAAGATTTATAATAACACATGTTTCGATCTACGACAGGAACTGGTACATAAAATAAACAGTATACAAAATATCACAATCGACAATGAAGCTTTAAATGACTATGTTAATTGTGGAAGTAATAAGAAAAATATTACCGATAATGCTAAAATCATTACGAAAATTGGTGCGAAGTTAGAGCTGCAAAACATTCTGTATAAAGTTTTAATCGAAACTAAAGATCTGCACAATTATTCTATTAGGCGATATAATTTATTTGGCAAAGCTAAACCACACATCCGAAGCAATCTTAAACATAGCATCATTGTTATATTAACTTTACGTCCTTTATCTAGAAAAAATGAAAATGCTCAAGAAGTTAATGGAAAGGAACTACATGAAATTCTGAATCAAAAGTCATCAATTGATATAGATATTATAGATGCTAAATACGATCCAAATAACCGTGCAAGTGAGGAATATGCTAAAGAAAATATTGTGTCGGACTGCAATCTGCGATCGGTATATACGTTTCTGATCGAAAGTGAGAAAAAGAAACTTACCAAAGTTTTTAAGCTTTTGAGGAGAAATGGTACTATTAAGGTATACATAGATGTGACTACCAGAAGTAACCATACAGATTTCAGCAGAATTTGCTGTAATAACGACACTTCAACTCCTTTATGTAAAACTGATTTTATTAATAGTAATTTAGAGACAGAGGAAATTTTTGGTATTGCAAAGACACAATCAAATATAAAAACTGGTAATTATAAAGATACTATTTCAAAAATAAAAGATTTGGTAAAACTTTATGATAAAAAATTAGAGGCAGTGGCTAAAGGAGTGCTGGACAAAACTAGATTAGAAAGTGCTAAAGATTCTGGATGTTTAGGCACTTCAAACACGGATGCGCAAATTTATGAAATTCCCGAAAGTATTAGGAGATATGTTACTAGAGCTTCCACTAATTTAACAAATACTGTTCTTCCAGCTCTAAAAAACATAACCTTAGTAGACAAAACACAAACAATTGGTATTAGAAAACATGGTCTGAATAATAAACTAAAACATGACAAATCTATAGGGATAATAAATATTTTAACTTCGCCGATAACAGAAAATTTTGTTATACCAACTATAATTGATTCGAAGACACAAGTTTTGGACAACAGACAGATGCAACAAATTAGTGATAAAATGACAAAGTCAATTTCTACAAAGGATTTGAATAATCAATATGCAGAATCAAATACAGTTAAGGACATGATTATAAAATTCTATAAAACAGAGGCAGAATTAAAACCAAGCCATGTAAATGATATAAAAGGACATGAACACATTACGTTTACAGATTCTTGTATAAATTGTATATCTAAGGACTCTCAAACATGGACTATACAAAGTCCTGATGTATTTACTAACAGCCTGATATCAACTACAGCACCAAAAAAATATGCCACTAGATATTATTACGATACAGCATTACAAACGCCACATACAGAAGCTGATACAACATTGGGATTTAAAAATATAACTGATAAAGTTACACAAAAAGTTCCTGTTAAAATACCAGAATCTACAGACCCAATAATGTTTAGTATGATAACTAATAGTAAATCAATCCATAACGAAAATATTATACACATTGATGTAAAAAGTAATGTCACAATTTTTGATACCACGCAAGAATCACTCCATGCAATAATAGCAAAGCCTAATATTGTAACACCAGATTATAAGGTAAGAAATGAATTAGAAAAGCAAACAAAATATCCCATGATGATATCAAGCGTGTTTCCCTTAACACCAAGCTATAGTTCTATCAAAGTAAATTTATCAAACACAAGTACCACTATATCCAAAAATATATTAACGTCAGCTCGTGAAACAGTCAAATATTTGGGAATGCTAAAATCGGATGTCGGTTTAAACAATATAACCACAGAAGCTACAACAATCTCGTTTTCAAGAATACCCACAAGTGATGTAATATCTAATTTTAGAAAACCCTCAAGTGTCATTTCTATTGAATACAATACAAGACCCCTAATTACTCCAAACTCAAATATAAATCGAGAAGACAATAAGAACGATTATATTAGTGAATCGGACAAACTAATTACAACTAGCAAGCGTTTTACGAATTTCAAAAATAGTTACACAGTTAATAACACACTTATACCTTCTAACGTTACAATTGCAGTAAGAGTGGAAACGCCCATAAAATTTAGTAGGAATACACATCACATGCAGAAAGATGAAGACATTTTAAGCAAGCTAAATGGATTTACGATCGCTGCAACAGGCAAATTTAAACTATCAAAAGATATTGAACATGTTACACCGTCTAGTATATATAAAAATATAATGTTTGGAACTACTGATAACTTGATTAAACCTCAACAAGATATGACAGAAGAATACGATAGAGTAATCATACCAATTAGGCAAGTAATTAAAAAATATAAAAGTAAACCAATTATAATTGATAATTTATTCCTTCAAGAGGAGTCAAATAAAATATCTACTAGAAGGAAAGCTGAATATAAGGTCAAAATGAATAGCTCAGCTATAACAATTAAATCATTTGATGGGCTTGCAGCTTTAAAAACGATTCCAAATGCATTTCTACCATTTTCCAATGAAAATATAACTGCAGTAAACAAAACTACTTCTTGCCTTGGAACTTTCAAAGAAATTACAGAAGCTCGTAATATTGATAATACTACTAAAACTTATACTTCAAATCAAAAGGTATCAGATTATGATTTGAATTCCAATAAAACTGAGTTGAAATTTACTCTCCCAATTAGAAAGTATACGAGTTCAAAAACTTCTTTCACTCTGCCTGCATTAACAACGCCACCCATAAGTGAAGATAATCCCAAGAATCTAGAAAGCCGTGAAAAGCGACAAACTAATGAAGTTCAAAATGGTGAAACTTCTACAGAAACAACCGTTACAAATACATTTAATTTCGATTTCCTTGCGGACACCAACGAGAAACATATGAATATTATCAGTAAAGATACGAAATTGAAAACGTTCTCACCAATACCATCTTTATTTACCTCACAGCATATTTTTTACTACAAGTGAAAAAAATCATATAAGCCAGAATAAACAAATGGTACAATTGTTCAAACAAAATGAAACTACAGTCTATAAAAACAATGACCACAGTACAAGAAACATTGAAGAATTAACTGAAGCCACAAAAACCTATAATATCAAAAGTTATAATAAAGATAAGTTCCGTAATATTACAATGATGAATATTTTGACAGAACCATCGTTATCTACTACCTATAATGGCACAGACAAGGCATATAACCCGACTTACGCACCTATAGTAAATCCCAACAAAACTACAAAATTAATAAATATTAGTATTGAGAATGATGTTGCAGAGAAAAACACAATAATGCATGATGAAAAAGTTAACATTAATATAAGTCAATCATTATCGATTTTGAACAACAACCAACGCACAAATCAAATAGACAGCATAACTACAAAAAGTGAAGTTAATAGTTTGAATAATACGTTACAAGATAATCAAAACATAGGTGGTGCTGATAAAAGAGAATCTTATACAAGTAATGCAAAGCTTATAAATGGGCTAAAAACTATTATTAATTTTAATGAAATAGATTGTGCTTCCAATAAAACTACAAAAATAGTCCCAAAACTCTATTTGAGGTTTTTATCTGCAAGAAAAGAGAAAACTATAACAAAGAAACCCTCAGATATTAAAGAAAATCTCGACACGGAAACTACAAAAACGTTGCCCGTATATAAAGTAAAAGAAAACAAAAATAACACAAAAGATCTTTCAATCCGAAAAAGATTAGATTCAGTTATGAAAGGCCACATCGTATTACTCGCTAAAGTTCAAAGTACTACTGAAGCTTTAAAATTCAATGAAACATTTAGTGAAACTAAGAACGAAAAAGCATTTACAAGTAATAAAAAAGAAGATTTAAAAATGAATGTTATTGAAAATATTACAATGCTTACGCCAAATAATACCTTCACTAATTCAAAATGGAATTCAACTTTTACGTTTAAGAAAAACATCACAAAATTAAATAAAAATATATATTCTACTAAAATACTTAAAGATTACAAAACTACCGAAATCATAAATAAAAATCAAACTTATGTGCAGAAGAAAGAAATTCACAATTTTAACGATAATGACGCTAAAAGAATAAATCACAACACAAGCAGCACGAAACAAATAAAATATTACCCTACTGAATATGGAGTACACAATATTACAGATATTGCTACTATTCTTAATAAATCAACTCCTAATAACTATAAACAATTGATCACATTAAGTTATAATCCTTTAATAAATGAAGTTCTTACCAAGACTCAAAAAAGCCTTATGAGAATGACTACAATAATTTTTGAATACAATATACCCACAGAAGTAAGGGATGGTAAGAATATTACTCCTGAAATAATAATATTCAATAAATTAAGATCTAATATTACTGCAAACGTGACGGAAACATGCGTTCATAATGTTAATATTCAGTTAAATACAACCAAGCATCCTCAAAATTTGGCATATTTTAACGATGACTTTAACGCCATGGATAAAAAGACTACTAATGCCTTTCATGCTAGTTATAGGGGATTAAGTCTTACAAATTCTTCGTTTATTAGTAATGATACATATGCAAAAAAATTAAAAGAAACTAAAGGACCTAAAACTATAACAGTTTCTCGAGGTGAAATGTTTTTAGAGAATCCTACGTTGTTGAAAAATATGGAAAAACTTACAACTGATATTTTTTTTAACTCAAAAGTTATTGGAAGATTATCACGTCAGATAATGTCGACTAGTCCAATTGATAATATAAAAGAAACTACAAGTAAAATCACTTTTTCGGATAAATGGAGGGATACCTACAGTTTGCCACAATCAGAAGTAGCAACAACCGTAATGACTGCAAAGGCGTCGGATAAAACAATTAATTTTAAAAATAAGAGTAGTCCAAAAACCACTGTGATGAATAGAAATACTGATGTTAAAGATGCAAAAATCCCAATAATATCATCACACACACCCAGTACACAGAGTGGTGATATAGTCACTAGTAATGAGAAGAAAGCAATTAGTACTACAAACAATATTATTGAAATAATATCTTTAAAACAGCCAATCAATAATAATAAATTGTCTCCAAAAGTGACAACGTATATTGATGATAAACCTAGATCGCTACATATAGAAAATACCACATACAAAATTGATAACAAAATGACGTCATGGATAGATGCGCTTAAAATAAGAAACGGATTACTAAAAGAATATCTTACAATTCCTACAGTTACCGAAACTAATATTTATAATAATTTTACACATGTGAATAACAAAAATTTGTTATACTCCAAGCAACTAGAAAAAGAAAACGAAACAAATTCTGAAAAAACATCACTCTTCAAAAGCCTTCCTGTTATGTTACGTCCATTTAGCAAGTTTCCTAAACATCATGTACCGACGACAATTACGTATTTTACCAAAAATAACAACGAAACAACACAACCATTAAATCAAAATAAAAGAGAAGCCCATACAACTAAAAAAGATGTCCTCAATGTCACTTGATAATGAGAATTTAACGGATATACAAAACATAATATCAATAACAGAAAATTATGGACTGATAAATTCTGGGAAAACGGCAAATGATAAAACAGAATATTATTTTACTCAAAGATTTCCAAGTACTACTATGAAGGCTTTAAAAATAACGAAACTTTTTAAACCTTCTGCATCCACAATTAGTTCGAACGAAACGGCGATTATAGATACAAGTGATGTCTCAGATGTCTCAGATGATATTATAAATACTGCTGAACAAAAAAGTATCCAGAATATTAGAACTATGACAACAAGTATGAAAATGTCTTCAATTCCAACACAACGCAAAATAAAAGTAGTAAGTAGCCTTTCCTCAAACAATTTATTTCGAAACATATCCAAATATAAAAGCGATGTTACTACAAATAAAAACCTTTATCCGGTTTTATTTGATAAAATACTTTTTAGACCAAATACAGACAGTGAAGGACAGAAATTGCATAATACTACTACAAAAAAAATATCTAGTGGAGCCATTATAAAAGTTTCCTTAGAGTTGATAGAACGTACTACACAACGAATAAAAGAAAATCTGAATGAAAATAATGACGACCATTTAAAGATAACTTTAATTGATCACGAAAATGTTGTTCCAAAAACCAATTTAAGTTATAGTGATTATCTGCTTATCTCTACTTCTAACACTAATTTTGTCGCTACCAGTTTAAGATCAAAGACCGAAACCGAACAAACATTTAAAAATTATATAAATATTACTTCTATTGACACTACAGATAAACAAAATTATTTGCATAATTCTGGTGCAGAAAAAGAAGCTTGGAAAAACGCTAAACCAAAAGAGAGAGGCAACATTTTCGTAGTTGCGACAGAAAATATCAAATTTATTGAAAGTCCACCAACTATTTCGTATAAGAATATACTCTCCGCAACGGATAAAAATATTGTACCAAATGTAAAATTGACATTTCATAATATAAATGCTCCCGATAATACTACTACAAATTTAACAAATAAATTAAACAATGAAACGTTCAAATACACTGCTATTTCTGAAAAACCTACAGAAAGAAATAACAGCATAAATTACGATCTATTACCATTTTATAGTAAGTCGAAACCAACATTTAGATTATGTCAAAGCAATAACATTACCACATCTTCGTATTCAATCAAATTAATGAGTAATATCAAAACTTCCACAACGGAATCTACAGCAGACTTTGATATAACAAATCAACAAGTTGTGACTACAGCAGAAAATGATATGGATACTGTGAATCCAGAAACTGACTCGATAACAGAAAGTGGCGACTTTAATGTTGATAGCCTATTGAGTTTACCTACAAATAACGTACATAAATCAACGGATTATATGAATAATCATAGAAATAATTGCGAAAAAGTAGTTCAAAAACACAACCCAGAACTTACTAAGCCATCAAAAAAATCACAAAAGAGAGAAGATTTAAAAAAAGCAATCACTCAAAAGTTTAGTACACAGGAAGAACATCATGCTGCACTGGAAAGCTTTCATAAAACTAATAAACAAATATATTTGAAAGCTACAATGCCACACCTAGAAAATCATATAAGTCGTGACTTTATTAAAAATACCACTACCGATACTACAAAATCAATATTGGCTATAAATGCCACATTATCTGATAAAGGAAATGATAGAGATCAGAATAACAGTAATTTAACTTTAAATGAAGGAAGCCATTGGACAATAATAAGTAGATTTTATCCTTACAATACTCAGTCTTCTTTTAAAGACATTGATATTAGAGAAAATAAACATATTTTAAAAAAGTTTGATTATATGACTACTGAAAGTTATAAACAGGTAGCAACAGAAAAAAGTATTATTCCAGATAATGATGTTCTTATTCCTGCCGACGATACCTGGAAATATGTTCCCACAAAAATACCTTTTCATAATCGTGAACATAAAACCTTAAACAATTCTGGTGGTTATTTACCAGCAAAACAAAACTTACCAACTTCAACGAATGCTCTAAATATAAATGATCATTTCAATGATCAAAGTGATAACAGATATAAAGTCACTTTAGTAAATATGAGTAATTTTAAAAAGAGTAACAGTGAAAAGGATATTGAGCAAAATACAAAACTCAAGCCTACAAGTGAATATAGTAATTCAAAATGGAAATCCACAAACAATACATCACAAATTGTCACACCTGTCGAAGAAAAGTATAAATCGAAGACAAAAATCAACAATGTTAAAGGACACTTTAGATTTCTTGGTTCAAATCCTATTGATAAGGACGATATTGCAACCCAACCTGCCAGATTCACAACCCCTAATATATTTTCGCCGATCAAAAAGCATCCTAGTGATTTTGAATTTCGTGTAACAATGTATATTTTCAATGCATCGCCTAAAAAAAATATTTATGTTGATACTTCAACTAAAGATCAAATCATTAATCACGACCATAACATAAATCAAGATGATACAACACAGAGATATTTTGCTACACTCGAAAATAATACGACTACACCATTTTATACTACACAAAAGCCAGGGAAATTAGACAAAAAATATATTTCTACGATTCAAAATGATATTTATGATATGCGTAAAACAACTGCTTTTCAATCTATATCACCTACATCGACATCATCATTTGAAGATTTTAGTAAACATAAAGAAGTAATTTATACGTCAACACACGGGACTGTGCCGGTTATAAAAAAATATGAATTAGAATATTTTTACCCAAAGAGAATCCTATTTCCGAAAGAAACTTCCAATACCGAAGAATACAGCCTAAGTAGCAAGTATCCTTTAATGAAAGAAAATAAAATCCAAACGATGAACGATGACGACTATTTTACTAGTTCAAAGGATATAATATCAAGTTTTCAATTAGGTACGAAAAATCTGCGAGAAACTACGACAAGAAAATCTTACGGGAGTGAAGTAAATACTCTGAATGAGAGTATTATTGGTGGAAAAACATATGGAATAACTCATAGGATTGCAAATATCAATGTGAATAATTTAACAAATGTAAACCAAAAGCCTATCACAGACAATATGTCACCACATAATCTTACAAACAAAGATTTTACCAAAGAATTGAAAGTGACTACAAATGAAATAAATTCAACTTTTCTTAATTGGAAGGATTTTAATAAAAATCTAAGCGAATTCACACGAGAGGTGGCAAAAATAAAAGAAAACACATTTAACGATATATTCCAAGCGGCAAAAAAAAATTCTTCAAATATTCCAAAGAATCATTATAATTCTGACAAAACCATAGAAATACCATTCCAAGTTATCGATGATAAAGATATACAGACCTTTGAAAAATCTACAACTCTCTTAGTACAACCAAACATTAAAACAAATCCCTTTATTTTCTACCGAATACATTCTAATCCAAATATATATGACGATGAAGATGGAAAAAAGTCAATCAAAATTACTAAAATTAATATAGTTAACAACTACGTGGAAAAACATGATTACAAATTTAAAATTCCGACAGTGGCGTTTGAAAAAGCGACACCAGCAACCCAAGAGATTAATACTGGCTTTCTAATAAAACAAAGAAAATTTGAGGAGACGGTTCGCAAAGATAATACGATACATAACTTCACTACCTCAAAAGCTATGCAAACCGATACTACAGGCACAACAGTATCAGCGAGTAATCATTTTGCACAAACACTAACGACACCACATCAAGCGACAACGTCTAAGAGAGTAAGAACAGTAAAGTATAATACATATAAACCAACTGAAATAGATGAACTCGAAATATCTGTACAATATAAAAGTACATCAAAACTTACGTCAACTAAAACAACATATAAATCTACAATTAAACCACAATACTATCATGCATTCACAATAAAAAAATTAAATAAAAGTATGATATCAAAAACTACGAAGAAAACACCGAAATTAATCAAATCAAGACCAAGATTGAATTATAACAAAGTTAAAAATGATTTTACAACACGCTCAAATCTAATAGGGAAATATTTTTCAAAAACGTATCCTAACAAAATGCAACTCTTAGATCCATTTTCGAAAACCAATATGTACCCATTAAAAATGATGCCTCTCAAAACGCAAAGGAAGGTAATGAAAAGGATTCGTTTCTCCAATAAGAAGAGTGAACCATTCACAAACACAAAAGACGTACTTTCCAGAAGATTCATTTCATCACAAAATAATATTAAAGCCTTGCCCATGCTCAAAAGACCATATTTCATCATTCCCAAACCAGCAACAGCAAGACAGTTAATTTTAAAGCCCAAGTTCGAGCCAATAGATAATCCGAATGATTACTTTCGGCCCAAACCTTTATTTGTAAGAAACAATGATAATTTCTATGCAAATGATTACCAGACGCCTAAAAGACAACCTGATTTGAAATGGAGGAACAAAATAAGCTATATAC
>NC_051135.1:14473790-14568133 GCF_014839805.1 Manduca sexta
GCGCGGGCGCGTGGTTGATGTTCGCCTGGAGGAAACTTAGGTCCATTACTGATGGGCGATCCTCCCGTCCATCTCGGCCTCTACACTGGTTGCGGTGGGCTCGCCGCCTGCGGCTGGGACAGAACCTCAGCCGCGGCGGCATTCCTTCCTTGGGGGGCGGCGCCGGTTGCGTCGGGAGGGGCCGAACAAGCCGTCCCCCCGAGCCGGTGCCTGGCGGGCCTGCCGGCGGCAGCGCAGACTGCGCAGTTCGCCGGGGCCTTGCACTCGCGGGCTTTGTGGCCCGCCTGACCGCAGCGATAGCACAACTCGCTGCGGTCCACTGCGCAATCGCAGCGCTCCCTAACGTGCCCGCTCTCCGAATTTGCCCAACTTTTATCGCTCCACGGCGCACTCACCGGCCGGAGGGGCCGCTGCGACTGATTCTGGGTGGCTGTATAGTCCAGCTCACTTAGCAGCCGCAGTTCCACGGTCTTCGTGGGCCGGGAGATTCTGATATCTTCCGACCCGCGAAACACTCCCTCAGCCTTGCGGCGAAGTCGGCCCTCTTCTGAGTTAGCCCCGGGCACCTCGTACATTGGGCGCCCGTGGCCGCAAACTTCGGTCTCAGCCTGGTAATGTCCAGGCCGGTGAGGTCTACCGGTTCTGTGCGTCCGTCAGCACGCCCTTATACGTCATGCCTTTCGCCACCGCCGCCGGTGTAGAGATATTATTACGGCCGCAGAGCGTGGCGGCCGCAGTTTTGGCTCCGCCCGACGTGTGTTGATGTGGCGGTTGCGTGTTTGCCGCTGATGTCGGAGCGGGCCTTTCCTTCTTCTTTCTGTTCTTTTGGCCACCACGACCCACGGCGTTTCCATCGAGGTCGGGCCGGCGGCGGCGGGGCGGGGCTCCGGAGCGGCTTGTGCTGGCGTGTCCTTCTTCGTCTTTTTCTTCTTTCCCCTGTTTTTGCCGGGGCCCTGGAAGGACCAGGGACAGCGGTTGGCGGCGCGCTGGGGGCCCAGTCGCAGGAGGGCGGAGGGGCGGAGCTGGTACGGCTGGTCCTTTCGCCTTCCCCTTCCCCTTGTTCTTCGCCGGTTTGCCGTTGTTAGGCGCCCCTCCTACAAAGCCGCTCGTCACAGGGAGCTGCGTGTCCCCGGGGGCGGCCTTCTTTTCGTGGGCCAGAGTGGGCCTATGGGCTGGCCCCATCAGGGCCGACTCCACCCTGGCCTGGACTCTAGCCTCCACCATTGCCCACAATTCTTCTGTCGGGGCTTTACTGGATGACGCCTCCAGCTCGTCTAACCTGCGGCGGAGCGAGGCGTTCTTCTTCAGCCCTTTGACGGTAGCTTCGAGGCGGGCGCTTTCCTCCTTAGCCTTTTTCTTTCCTCTTCGAGGCGGGCTATCGCGGCAGACTCGGGCTGCTCCACGTACCGATGATGAGGTTGATCACCCGGTTTAGGGCCTTCTGTGAAGTTCCCTTCAGATTGCCCGATTTCCTTACGATTGCCCGCACAATCTGCCCGCACTCTCTAAGGTCCTCCTTAAGGACGGGGCGGTCCTCGTCCGCGTCGGCCCTGGGAGGTAATGGCGATTTTACGTGGCGAAGTCGCTCATCCAGTTCTTCGGTGGCGCTTTCTTCGCGCCTCCTCTCGCTTCAGGCGGTCGCGTTCTTTCTGCGCCTTCTTAAGCCCGGCGTATTTACCGACCGAGGAGGACGCCCTCTCCCTCGGCCGTCGGTTGCTAGTGTCTTCGGCGCCGGCTCGTCAGGTGTCACTAGTGTGAAGTGTAGTGACACACTGTCAATCGAGCGGGAATGCCTCCTCCAGAGCCTCCTGCTCCGGACGGAAGAGACACTTCCGCTCGACTCTGAATCTACGTCTGTGATTGTGGCCCCGGATGTTCCGGCCACTCCCTCCATTGGCCTTTCAGCCACTCCCTCTACATCGTCTTCACGTCGTTGGGCTTACCGCCCACCGACCACCGCCTCTCGGACGGAACCGGGTAGGCAATCTCGTCAAAATGATCGTTGGTTTTAAAGTTAAGAGAATCCATTTTGAGTCCCACGAGTATGGGGAAAGGGTGGTCCGCCCAGGCAGTGCCCTGTACCTGGGTAAGCCTAGCGTAACCCGCACAGAGTGTCGGCCGGTACTCTGGCGGGGTCGCACTCGAGACCGAACCCATCGGCCATGCATCCCTCGCGGTGCGCCGCCGCTTGGGATTCGGGGTGATTTTTATAGAGGTTTTCTTCCTCGCGGTCCGGGCGGTTAAGCCAAGACCCTCGGTCCAGCAGGAGCGCGAGACATATCCACAGACCTCCACACCGGGTTACGATCTGCGACGGCGACAATGGGAGAGAGAGTCCCCACCGCCTGCTCGGGGCGGGGTGAGCGCACCGAGCCCGTCGACACCTCCGGACAGAACCGGGGCCCGCCAAGATGGGCCAATCTCACGCAAACTACAACACGGCGGCCGCCGCAAGGCGACGACCGCCAACCACGGTTGTCAGGATATAGCCAGCGCGCAGATCAGCCTGATCGGTCTGATCGACGCGCCGTTGCCCAGGGTGCACCACGAGGAGGTTTCCTGACCTAGCACCCCAGCCCCTGGCAACCTAACCTAACCTGGCAACCCTGGCCTAACCCCTGGCCTGGCCTCAACCAACCTTACAACTGGCCAACCAGCCTGGCCTGGCCTGGCCTACAACCTGGCCTGGCCAGCCTGGCCTGGCCTGGCCTGGCCTGGCCTGGCCTGGCCTGGCCTGGCCTGGCCTGGCCTGGCCTGGCCTGGCCTGGCCTGGCCTGGCCTGGCCTGGCCTGGCCTGGCCTGGCCTGCAACCAACCTGGCCTGGCCTGGCCTGGCCTGGCCTGGCCTGGCCTCCTGGCCTGGCCTGGCCTGGCCTGGCCTGGCCTGTGGCCTGGCCTGGCCTGGCCTGGCCTGGCCTGGCCTGGCCTGGCCTGGCCTGGCCTGGGCCTGGCGGCCTGGCCTGGCCTGGCCTGGCCTGGCCTGGCCTGGCCTGGCCTGGCCTGGCCTGGCCTGGCCTGGCTGGCCTGGCCTGGCCTGGCCTGGCCTGGCCTGGCCTGGCCTGGCCTGGCCTGGCCTGGCCTGGCCTGGCCTGGCCTGGCCTGGCCTGGCCTGGCCTGGCCTGGCCTGGCCTGGCCTGGCCCCTGAGCCTGGCCTGGCCTGGCCTGGCCTGGGCCTGGGGCCTGGGCCTGAGGCCTCTGGAGGCCTGGGCCTGGGCCTGGGCCTGGGCCTGAGGCCTGGGCCTGGGCCTGAGGCCTGGAGCCTGGGCCTGGCCTGGAGGCCTGGGCCTGAGGCCTGGGCCCAAGGCCTGGGCCTGGAGGCCTGGGCCTGGGCCTGGGCCTAAGGCCTGGGCCTGGGCCTGGGCCTGGGCCTGGGCCTGGCCTGAGCCTGAGGCCTGGGCCTGGGGCCTGGGCCTGGAGGCCTGGGGCCTGGGCTAGGCCTGGGCCTAAGGCCTGAAGCCTGGAGGCCCTGGAGGCCTGAAGCCTGGCCTGGCCTGGCCTAAACCTAAACCTAAGCCTGGCCTGATGCATCTGGGGGTCGGGTGGTCGCCAACAAACTGGTTAAATGGATTTAGACATGTAAATAACAAGAGACAAAAAAAAGCTAAGTTCAATAATATTGATATTTATTTTTATTGTGGCTATTGTCATATCTAACGACTCTACCAATTCTGCCGACCCAGCGCACTCTCTGACCTTGAACATATACATAACACGCAATAACATGGCGCCAATTGCGGGAGTAGCTGACATCGCTCCACGAGATGCGCCGTCGAGCCCGCGCCCTCGCACGCACTTGGATTCTAGTATCGAATTCAGTTAGTTACGATCTAGTTATGGTTTGGTTCTAATTAAAGTTATAATTAAATGTATAAGTAATGAATGATGGAAAGTAATCAACTATTTGCCACAAAAATCCTGATGTTAGATTTATGGTTTTTTAATCACGCTGTCTCTTAGCGTGCTTAACTTATGTGAATGAACTACGTCACAGCTGATGATATTATTACCGAACCTATAGAGTTAAGAAGGTCAGCTCACAAATGAACTCTCAATACGTTCACCGACATGGTTGCAGCAGTTCATTGAGGTCGGTGGAATTTGGAAATAAGATACGCAAATTACTACAAAAACGGTCCCTATCCCCCAAAACAAACGAACGGTAAACGACATCAATAAATACCGTATACAATAAATAAATACCGTCATGCAAGTGTATCGAAAGGAATTAAGTATTTTGTGTGTGCTATTGCCTCTTTCTCGCCTAAACACGCAGTGTTATCAGTGTATTGCTAAATCGACATAGCATTTCAAAAAAATATAATTCTGATATTAGATTTTTTTTATTACATGATGTTCTAACAGATTAACATACACTAGGGTGTTTGACAATTTTTAAAATGTATGTACGATAGAGGACTATTATTCACTTATAGCATGAATTATATTTTTATTGTTAAAATATGCTCAATTTATTAAATATCCGTGGTTTCTTTTGTCATTTATAATTTCGCGCTAAAACGCGTTGTCACGTGACGTTATCCCTTTGTGATGCCATCGCTCATATACAAACATTCGTGACAGTTGTGGCACCTAACCTGCACCTTACAACAAAACAAATTGTCTACGATTTATATCTGCTAGTTGTTACTTTTCCCACAAAAAATGAACATGCCAGCATATAAATATTGTTCAGTGCCTGTACGTAAAAACTCAACACCACATAATCCCGATAAATTGTTCATTCATGTGCCAAAATCAAAGATTTAAGAAAGACGTGGTGGACTTTAGCACGACGAGATCCAAAATATACGTTGGATAAATCGCGATTTATTTTTGTCAAGTTCATTTCAATGTAAGTTTATTGTTGTACATTATGTTATAAATGTTGTTGACACCTCAAATAATATTTATTTTTAATATAAGTGTCAAATATAAACTATGGTTTTTGTAACCTCGGTTTTTTTAAAGTTATGAGTGCGTGCCATCTGTTGTTCTATGTGTCATGCAGTCGTTACTATATATTTATTGTATTGAATGATGTAATGTTTATGAGAGATGACGTCACTAGGAATGGCGGCTAGTATCGCGTCGTTTTAGGCCGCGAGGGATACAGATTAAAAATTAAAATTTTAATGACGTGTATAAAATATTTACAATAAGTTTAAAACAAAAGAATCTATTTGATAAATATTGTCGCCCACTATTCTTTCTCCTGGAGCAGTTTTATATTTTTTGGTTACACCAGTCAAACACCCTATTGTATTACAAAATAAAATAAGTAAGGATTTATGATGAAATGATTAATGAAAAGTCGACGGTTACAAAAAGACCCTGTATATCTCAGTGCATTAATAAGATGCTCGGGTTCATCAAAAAAGTTGGTAAGTCTTTCAAAAAAATGAAGACTTTAAATCGCTTTATTATGTTCTAGTTCTCAGCCGGTTCGAATACTGCAGTCAAGTATTATCCGTCCTACCAAGGGGCCGTTCAAGTATTACGTAACGCAATTGTCGAAGATTTTTGACCTCCTCGCCCCACATTTAACGCGCCGTAACGTTTTCCTATACCGCCCTCTCCTAAAAGTTATGTAACATTAAAGTAAACTTTTTTATCTAATATTCACAATAGGGTACCGGACTCATTTTTGTTCTTTACTATTATCAAATATTTACATAATATAAATTATAACACAGAAGGAATTATTAAAATCCGGTAAAAAATCAACAAGTTATAAGACTTTGAATTTCGGTGGAAGGGGTAATTAACAAGAAACAGAAAAGAGACGAAATATCCACATGTGACGTCATCGGGAATTACGACGCGTTCGAAAAATAGAGATGAAGCGATATCCCCACATCGCGCCCACTTCGGCACGTTACAATATTTTAAATATGAATTACTCGCTCATTTTTAATCAATTGTTATGCAGTTTTCGCAGGAGTGCTTCTTTTCGTATTATTAACCATTACATATAGAATAATGTACAAAATCAAGCATAGGCCGGTCCCTATTATGTTACGAAAAGTACCGGAAAGTCGCTAAAATACATTTGTTATCGCCTATTGTTTTATCAAGTTTGCGGTAATCCATATCTAAAGTCTACAGTGGCGAAGGGTGAAATTTTTCAAAAGGTAACCCGGTGTAAAAATTGGCGTCAGTTAAGATAACGGGGGCAATTTATCGGAAAACAAAAACTAAGACAACGGGTTAGTCTTGATTCGAAATTAACAAACGTTAACATATCTACTAAATTACCTCTTACGCGTAAATAACTGAAACATTTATAAAATCGAACAAAAAACGTAGATAATTATTCTTCTTCCATTAATCACAAATATAACTACTTACTTATTAATTTGTTATAACAGCAACAAAAGTAAGTATTAAAATTATAACCACACTACCTACCTATAAGTATCTGTTTATTTTCAAAATAAAACTGTAAATGTAATAGAAATAGGTATCACGATCGCCAAACAGACCAACAGTTTAAGTATGATAAACTTATACAGGATCATTTCGACATTGCGTTACTAAATGAAACCACAGGTTCGTGGTGATCTCTGCTAACACCGTGCAAAATATTATTCATAAGTAACGAATATTTACGTCAATAATCCCGATTTTAAATTTATGGTTTTGATCACGCTGTCTCTCAGCGCGCTTAACTGAAGTGAATGAACTACGTCACAGCTGATGATATTATTACCGAACCTATAGGGTTCAGAAGGTCAGCTCACAAATGAACTCCCAATACGTTCACTGACTTGGTTGCAGCAGTTCATTGAGTCAATAATTAATTACTACAAAAATATTTCGTCAATTATAAACGTTATTTTCGTTAATAAAATAGTTTTCTTACCAAAAAAATTACCTACATAATTATTAAAGTTACAAGATTTAAATCTATTGGTATCGTATCTTTTGTAGATTTTACATGATATTCCGACATGTATTTTTAATTCCAACATTAATATTTCGGTTTGTCATAATATCTAAAAGAAGACTACGTAGACATTACCGAACGTCATATTATGCTTTCTGTACCATTTCTTTGCTAGATAGACACTATGGCAACGCGTCCGAGTCTTTGACCGAGTCCGAAGAGCGCGCGATTATTCAATACAATAGTCGTACTCTTTCTCGCCTAAACTCGCAGTGTTGTCAGTATAAACATTTTACCAAAAGCTTCCTAAAACGACACAGCATTTCAAAAATTCTATTAGATTTTTTTTATTACATGATGTTCTAACAGATTTAACACACAATTGTATTACAAAATAAAATAAGTAATAATTTATGATGAAATGATTAATGAAAAGTCTACCTAATTAAAATAATACACAGGGAATATTTTAGTATTTTTGAAACATTATTTTAAGTAATAAAGTATAATAGAGATTTTGGATTCAATCATTCATTTTCAATAGGCATACAGGGTATAAAATAAACAAGATATTGCACAATAAGGTAATAAAAAAAAGTTTGGTAACACTGCGAGGGCACGTGTTAGTTGTAAAACTCTGGCTCGTCAAATATCGTGTACCTCCAGACTAGGGTTGCCAGGGTCAATTTGTTTAAAATCAAGAAGGTAAAACAAATCGAGATTTAGTGTTGTAGATCGGGACATAAAAAGCAAGTTTTTTTTAAATTTAAGTTTTATGTATTGCGTTTTACAAAAAATATCACTGCCAAGTCATGCTAAAGTTGTGTTTTAATTTGGATGTCTGTTTTAACATCAAAGCACAGATCGCCGGGTAGTCGCATCTCTAAGCAAGAGAATAAAACAAAACTGTACCACCTTCAGCGCTAGTGAGATGATACGTGCTATTTTGATTGCATTGTCGCACTCAACACAGTGATGAATGCGTAGTTTATTTTTCATAATACTTAATGGTTTTAATAATTTTATTGGTGCAAAACGGGTCACGTCCCCAGAATTCTGAAAATCGGGACATCCCGCGCAAATCGGGACATCAGGCAACTCCAGATCCTTGCCGCTACTTTGTGGAATTCGCTAAACTCGTGTGTCGTGTGTTGGTCGGTCAAGCACAAACAAATTTAAAGTAGTCCCCTAAATGCGACCTTAACGTGTGTAAAATAGAGTCTATTTTTTAAAATATTTTTTGTCATTTTAAATATTTTACGATCGCGAAGTTGCATCGTTGACGCGTACGCGAAACTGAACTAATCACAATCTATTGATTATGTTTCTATCGGAGGCTGTCATTACGATTTTAATGTGGATTTATGAATTTGCGATAGGTACTGAATGGAAAAATCCAATATCATTTTGTCCGACCCGGGATTCGATCCCGTGACCTTAGCAAAGCATCCGTACTATAATACAACTGCGGCACCGAGGTAGTCACAAATTAACTGTATTAATAATACTTTGAAGTATGAAACAACTTTTAAAGGAACAAGCAATCTACTAAACATCATTAGGTATTGGTAAACGCATTTACTTTTTTGAAAACATGTTAAAATACCTATTGGGACGCCGCGCCGCGCCGTGACGTATCCCGTCGCTCGACATTTTTACCTCAAACTATCACATTACCTAATTATTATCAAGATTGTAACTTCATTATTAATTGTTCGTGTGAATTGCCAGTCTTGCAGAATGATATTTTATTGTTATGAGTGTTATAAATCTAACCGTTGAACGTATTTATTATACCTATTTATCTACTAAAATGGATGAACTACCTACATTAGAATGTGTGTGTTTTGATTTAAAAGAATGAAACCACTTTAAAATTACGGAAATCATGTGTTATGTGTACCTAACTTATGCAGTTGTGGTTGTTTGATTAGTGTCATTTGCTTATGATGATAGTTTGAGCATAGAAAATATGGTTCTAATGAAATGTGTTGATAAACGTCGCGGGAACACATTGGATGCAGGCAGCTTTCGACAGGTCCGTCTGGAAATCTTTAGGAGAGGCCTATGTTCAACACTGGACTTTATGTGGCTGATGATGATAATGATGTTTAGGTATGTGTCTTTTTGTAACGTCGGCGTAGCGTCGTCGCTGCTGGTCTAATTGTTGATTGAGTGATGTGGCACGACACAAAATCCTAGGTAGTTAAAGCGCCGACATCAGCTGTTCGGTTGCGGCGCGGCGCGCGCGGTGCGACGAACTACCCTTGCGCTCCGAGTGTGCATCACTCGTTCGTGTGCGTGAGCATAATATTATCAATGACTGAGTGCGATGTTGCCGCTCCGACGAATTCTAGTATAGTAGTAGTGGCAAAAGGTGTGTAAAAATAAAATGACTATTTGAATATTTATTTTGTTTGAAAATTTTACTTTTTTGTTTTTGACCTTAGGTTAGAGTAACTTATAGTAAACTGCTTCTTTCAAGATGACTTTCTCGCAGTTAAATTTAAGTCTAGGGTTACAAAATGACCCTGTATAATTATCAATTTAAATTATAATCAAGAAAGATTATTCGTTAACTATAGCTTGTATCGTGGCGCTATTTTAAATTCAGTAAAATATAATATTTATTTTCTTCTAACAAACATTTTGTGTCTAAAATCAAAACTTTCAGATCTACTTCAAATATTTTACCATCTAAATAGTAATATGTGAAATCAACGACTAATAATATACTTACGTAAAGGTAGACATTAAACTGATCACAGGTAGTTATTTCCATTATAATATACATTTATTTTTATAGTTTATAAATAAACAAAGCGCTGGTAACTAAATATCACATAACTATAAAAAAAAAAAATTGATTTGACAATTTACAAACACCGAAACTTGGTAGCATAATAAATTATGACGTTTGATGGACATAAAAAGTGACAACTATACATAGTCGGTTAACGTGAAGCCGAACTGGCTCGGGTTCCCTTTGCCCATATCTTCCGCACGATTCCGACAAACACTAGCATAGAAAGTCATAGAAAGTGCTGCCATCTATATTAAAAAACATAGGTAGGTAGGCAAAAGTAGGTAACTACTTGCGAGTCGCGCGCGTCGCTCAATGAAATTATCTAGACCTGTAACATTTGGAATGGGCATTTTCTTTAAATTTGTTTGCGTCGTGATGTAGCTATTAACGAATCATTTGCTGGATTCATGTTTGGCCGTTTACTAAATATGACTCCCTGTTTCGTCACAAATGAAAAGTTTTTATTGCTTAATGCATCCAAGTTTTGTATGGTATTTCTCATTTCCTTAATGTTTTGGAAAATTGTAATATTCGATCACACTTAGCAACTAACTAACAAAATCTACTTTTTTTAAACTCCTACAACTGATAAGCACAATAAATAAATATATAATAAATAATATAAAGTAGGTTTACTTTAGTAAAAGCTGACTAAACCAAATAATTAAAAAAAAATCGTTATGTATCTATTTCATTCTTCTTTCATAAAAAATACAACTTGGCGTTCATAGATAATTAATTGACTAATGGAATTAAATAAACCCAATCCACATTTTTTATAAACCGAAATTTGCAACGCTCGTCGCTCGTAGTCAAAGGAAGACGAGCGCGGCGACGCAACGCGCCTTTGGGCCGATTGCCTGGCGCAGCGAGGTCATTGCACGCAAAAACAGCTGATCGGAGGCGCATACGCATTACGCACATTTTATCTTTTCCATGTATACATTTCTTTAATTATAAAAATAGTTTTTCTTTTTGTTATTTCCAATGAGAAGTAAGGGTTGTGTTAGTAAATAATATCGAGTTTATTGCGTTATCACCGAAAAAAAACAAAAATTCATGAAAAGTCCGACGAAAATTCGAACGTTGGGGGTTACAGAATTTTGTACATAGTATTATACTGTATATTATAATGTTAAATGCTGTAATATTGAATTTTGTACCTGGTATAAGTTTTCGGTAGGCTGTCTTTTACACCCTTTAAACTTGTTTTAACATACCATAAGTGCAACTTTGTTCGCCTATACAATTAAATAAAGCATTCTATAGTATTTATTTATAGCACTCTTTGACCGACTTCAAAAAAGGAGGAGGCTATCAACTCGACTTGCATATATTTTTTTAATGTTTGTTACTTTAGAACTCGCTTATTTATGTACCGATTTGGAGAATTATTTTATTATTCGAAAGAATATATTTTCAGATTGGTCCCATAAAATTGGTTTTCAGAATCAAATCAGTACCTTGGTTTTAAAATAAAAAAAACGAATATTAATGTCGTCCAAGTAAAGCAAATTTTACTTTCTTGTGACGTTTTTAGTTATGTTTTTGCGTTGGGTTTGGTTGAGTGTACATCTTACATACTTATACATATAGCATAACACCATTTCCCATTTTGTCATTAAAGAAACGAATCTAAAATGGCGGCGCTTATCATGTTCTCTCGTTTGCACACTAGTACTTACCGTCAATATTCATTACTCACTCACGCGCGCATCGTAGTTAGAAAAATAATAAGTCTCGATATGCTTTCACGCTGTCTTGACGCCTTCCCTGTTTTTTGTTACGAATTCGTTGTTAAAATTTTCTGTTATTTTTCCATTATGACTTATTTATTGTTGTTGTTGAGTTTTGTTAAGTTTAAATGAAGAAATGCTGGGAGAGTGCCCCTACCATTTGTGATTCTGGTAAAGGACCGTCTCATAAGCAGTATTAATGAATTAGTAAATGTAGTATTTATTAATAATAATTGTAATGATTGAATGCTAATTAAATATTATTAATTTAAAAAAAAAAACTAGACCTGAAATTTTAAAATATGTTAATTGTACTGGCTGTCAACGTAAGAAAATAAATAAATAAAACGTAAATACAAGACGCCATTTAAGATTCATTTCTTTCATGCATCGGCTTATTTCTTTGTTACTTGTATTTCTGATACTTTTATGAGGTGTTGGGTACATCTTTGCCTATTACACCTCAAACACTGCAGCAGCTCACTGAGGCGTGATTGAAGAATAGACGTGAATTTCACAAGAAGAAAAATATTCGATGGATCATACCTACAAACCATGCTTTGTCTTTGTTAAGCTGTGATTCTGGCTTACGAGGGCCACACAGGTTACTAAAAGTCGCTAAAGATACAATATAAGAAATATCTTTTTCAATCACCAATTAGTGGTATCGCCAATAATATAATGTTTTTAAATAAAATAGTAAAATACAAATTGAGCTTTTTATTGTGTTATTGCAGTAATTTAAAAAAGTTAACAAACTATATTTTTTTATTAATTTTGAACCTAGTTGTAGTACATATTATAGAAAGGACAAAATCATGTTCCGTTAATTGTTTTGAGCAATATAATTAAATAAAAACCGCGATAAAAAAGGTGTAATTTCGATTTCTACCAGTCGCGCAAACAAGAAATTACTATTGTGTTATTGAAATTTCAAAGCGTACTATATTTTTTTTTCTAAAATTCTTCGTAAAATACAACTTTTTCTAGAATATGGTACGATCTTCTAAAAATAAAGTTGGCAACACTGCCGCCGAGGCATAGGTCGTCGCTCGGTAGCTGTGCGGAACGTTTGATGCAATTTGAATTTGCAATAATTCAATGAAAAGGGCTATTTTTATAATAAATGATTTTAAGTATGAATGTTATAATTTTATTTTATTTATTTAGTTATATATTTAGGTTCTTTAGCGAACAACATTTGAAAAATGTCTCGTTGGTTAGAAAAGAAAAAAAAACGATAAAATCGGAATATTTTGATACCAATAAAATCTATAAAGAACTTAGGAATGCACTTAGACCGCAGACTTACATGTAAGACGCACATTGAAACAAAGTGAGATGAAATCAATCTAAAGTACAAAGGCTTGTACTGGCTGCTGAATAGAAACTCAAAACTAGCAATAGACAATAAAATCCTCATCTACAAAACAATCTTAAAGCCCATTTGGCCATATGGCTTACAGCTCTGGGGTTGTGCTAATAATTCCAATGTGTTGATAATGCAAAGGGTGCAAAACTTTATCCTGAAGCGAATCTCAAATGCACCATGGTTTATTACAACAAATGAAGTCCTTGAAATTCTCAACATACCACTAGTGAAAAATGAAATAATGTTATGCAGTGCTAAATACAAAGTACGACTACAAAAGCACCCCAACCAACTCGCGGGTCAACTCATCATACCCGAAAGCATACGTCGGCTAAAAAAGCAGCGCGACATCTTTGATAAGGATAACCAGTAAAACTTAAACATTCCCAAGAAAGCGCTTACTTCATTGGGATTAGCGCCCTATATTCCTCCGACTCTAACATCTCATCTGCTCATAGTCAAAAGGACTGATCGCATGATAAATAATAAAAATAAAATAAAAAACCTGAATTTCGATATTGATACATAATACAGTCGAAAATATGAGTCAATGTCATTAAAATAAAATCAGATTACTGGTAGATACCAGAGAGATCTCTGTAAGACTTCTGCCTTCTGCCAGCCAGGAACAGTAACAATTCCATGTCCAGATTACTGACATAAGCTTTTAAGTGGGATCCTAATAAGTAACTTTGCGGTTAGAACCGAACAGTAAAATAAATAAATAATATTATACATAGGTACCTACTTCAATTGCAATAATTTACGGCGGAGGAGGACTAAACAAACACACCATATGTACCTCTAACTATTTATTAATTATTAATTATAACTATTACATGACTAAAATTCACACAACTATGCTTATTGCGCATTTACAAACCAAATACGAGCTTGTGAAATACATTCTTTGAAAGTAATTTGTTTAATAGGTGAAACTATCATAAATAATATAATGTACTAAATTTAGATTTGGCCATATCATTTCATGCAGGGTCCGGGTGGTGCAATGGCAGGACAAAGAGCTATCACAAACAGTTCCTTGCAAATCATATCATTAAAAATAGTATCGATTCAGGAAGTGGGAATGCTGTTTGCCACACTACATCGACTTGATAATAATAGAATTCTGGCGATACTGGTATGGGATGTTATTATCAAATTATTGCGATAGCGATATTTTGTAGTGTGCGTTTATGATTATTTCCATTAGACATTGGATACGCCACAGATGAACGAGAATAGTTGGTCGTCGTTTGAGTATGTATCGGTGTTGATTATTTGTCGACGCGGTCGGTGGTGCGGGCGGAGTCTCCGGCGGCGGGTGCGGTGTGTGCGGGTGCGGTGTCCGCGGCGTCCTCGGCGTCGTGCAGCGCGGCCGCGAGCTCCTCGTCGTCGTCCTTGCCGTACAGCTCGGGGTACTGCGACATGCACTGCTGCATCACGCTGAACTTCTCGTAACAGTCGCTGCCTTTCGGATCCGCCTCACTGAATACATTCAAATCACATGTGAATAAATAATTACCGCTGAAGAATTCAGGATTATAATATTAAAAACGAAGCAAATATTATTAACATTGGCAATAAAAAAATATAGGTATTTACAAAATATTGTCTTTATAACAACCTCTAGCACTCGTGTCATGTCACCATTATCAAAAACGACAGGTTTTTTTTTATTTTTTTACATACCAAAGTATAAAAATTTTGTATAACAATTTTTATAAGTAACTCGATCTTTTCTTTTGTGAAGTGGCTGTTATAATATATACTATTACTAGTTCACACAATAATTAAATTTCTGCTGTTTTTTGTTTTCTTCTTAATTGAAGTATATTACTAGTGGTAAGGCTCTCATATCCGTCCGCCTAGGTAGGTACCACCGCAATGTCTATTTCTGCCGCCAAGCAGCAGTGTGTAGTCACTGTTGCGTTCCCGTTTGAAGGACATTGTAGCCAGTGAAACTACTGGACAAAATAAGACTTAACATCTCATGTCTCAGGATGGCGATTGCAGTGGAATACCAAACAATATACAATAGAATCAATAGTAATTCAAGATTTTGGATGGTGTTTCTACTGTTTATGAGCAGTCGAATCACTTACCATCAGGCGAATGGCAAGCTCGTCTTGTCATTTAAAGCAATAACAAAATATATATTTCGATAGAATACGGTTTTGATTACATTATGAATTGGTTTAACACTCAATTATAATAGGTAATAGGTATGTAGTACCTGTAGTGGAAGCAGGAGAATGCGTCTCGGAACTGTTGTCCGCAGGGTCCGGTGGACATGCCGCCAAGGCACGGACAGCCCCAGTTGATGGAGCCGTCGGGCAGGATGAGGCCGGGCGCGGGCTCGGGCTCGGGCAGGCGCACGCGGCTCGGCGCGGCGAGCTCCTCGCGCGGCGCCACCAGCACCACGTGCCGCGCGCCCTCCTCGCCGCCCGCGCCCAGCGACAACACCGCACGCGACGACATCGCCTGTTCACAACACCATGTAATGTAACAAGACTGCAGCAATGATACACGCTTGCTTTTTCATTACAATCACTCATGTGGAAAACAATAAAGGAAAGCAAAAAGTTTGCTATTCTGTTTCTAAAGCCCTGTAATATTATCTCTTTATAAGTTGTAGATGGTGCTAGATGTCATGAGTAGTGGTGGTGCTTATTTGTTAAACAATAGAATTAAAATATTGTTATAAAAGTATTCAGTACTATATTTAAGAAAATCTATGGTAGGGTTCTACATACATCCCAGTTTTAACAAAATTATATATCAGCTAACAGCTAATAATATGAACTTGTAAGCATAGACAATATGTATGGTGGCCTATTTACATACTGTATAATAATATCCTTGTTTAAATATCATGAAGTATAATCACAATCTTGCCACCTTCTATTTCATAATAATTTACCCATACATTAAAAAGGTAAAATTTGTTTAGAATAAGTATATAAGTCGAAAATTTGAAAATACTATGATTCTAAAAATTCTTTTACCAATAGGTTGCTACTTTAACAATTATATTATTATTATACCAGAAACATGCTATGAGCATTTTTTTTTTTGATAATTATAACAATGTTGTTTGACTGTTTGGTTAAAACTGTATCTGCTGAGATAGTGACAACATAAGGTGTTTAAACCCACCAGTGGCCCAAGTGAATGTCTTCTGTTCTAGGATCAGCCTGTGTTTATCTGCAATCCAGGGCAATGATCTTATTAGTTGACATTCTATTTGGACCTGGCTGGTTACTATCAGGGGCAGTTGGATCATGTTCCAATGCTCATATAAGAACACATACACGAGAAAACCAAATATAATATGTGTTATAGGTGCTTAAACATAGGTATAACATTACAGTGTCACTCTCCAATGGAATGTAATTATTGCAGTGGTGTTGCCACTGTTCATAGTATTATGGGCAGCTATGGAATTCACCATCAGGGGAGGAAGGACCTCTCTTGTTATTTAATTATGCATACAAAAAAGTAAACTTACCACAAATATTGTAATTAGTTTACACAAGTGCCTGCAGGGTGGGGGCTTGTGCCTGTACCCGCAGCTGGGTGGCGAGTGTAATGGTGGCTCGCAGCTTGCGCAGTTGTTCTGCCTCCACTCTGAGCAGCGCACGTCGCTCACTCACATGCAGCACGTCCACATGCAGGGCACCTGCACCCCACTCTCCGAACACGCTCTTTGCCCCTTCTTCTATGATGCGCCTTATTGCAAGCTCAGTTTGCTCAGCCACACATCTGATGTTAAATACAGATAATAATAAATAACTAATTTATACCAATATTATATAAACGGAAGAGTTTATTTGTTTGACCATATTAATCAGGAACTATCAACCTGATTTTTGAGTTTTTTTTTCACTTATAAGAATCTACATTACCCCCAAGTGCTAGAGGCTACTTTTTATACTGAAAAAACTTTTTCATGCAGACAGAGCTGTAGGCAAAAGCCAGTAATTTATTAATTGTTTAATAACTAACTGTGCCTGTGACTTCACCTGTGTGGAAATTAGTGTATCATAAGATTTTCCCAAGTAAGTCCTGACTCACAAGATTTTACAACTACTCAACCTCTTCAACAGTAAATGTTTTATTTCAGTCAATTTACATAAAACAGTAATGTACTAATAACCTAAACCTTCTTCAAGAAAGACACTATCTTCTAGTAATCTGTTTCACAGATTTTGAGTAAAATCTATCAAAGACAGACAGATAAATTTTGGGGACTTTATTTTATAATATATATATCTATATATTATAAAATAAAGTCGTTTAATTCGTTGAGAATTTCTCTATGATGAAACTATACGTAATTACTAGAAAAAATATTATTACCAGAAATTGTGACCGTGGCACTTACTGTCAAATTAATTGATTTTGGGTTTGATTTCTGTACATATTTTTTTTACTTAATTGCAAGAGTAAATGAATGAAGATTAACTTATTTTCCTGAACTTTATATGAATATCAGTACATAATATTACCACATAGATATGTATTAGATATCTTCTACTTGGTCTAACAGTGTGACGCAAGGTTTTTAACGATGTCATAATATTGCATTAATAAAAAGCAACACAATGTCGTTAATTGACGTCCTTTATATGTCTAAGTAATAGGTTACTTGCAATGAAGTTATAGCCGGCACCCCTATGCTTACTCCATAAATAACTATATTCCACGACCACATAATAATAAATTAAACTTACTCGACGTCCAAATAGAAATATCTAGGATTCATCCGTCAACTGTTTACCACAGACGTAAGGGAAATATCTAATATTATTTTAAAAAGCAAGAGCAAAAACAAGCAGAGGAAATCCTTACTAATGTTTAAAATATAACCCAAAAATGAAGGCCTTAAACTGTCAAATAATAGGTTATGTTTTAAATGTCAATAGTAAATAGCGTTCCGTTTTGCATCATGGTTTGAAAGCCCACAGAGCCATATATTCACGTTATCACAATACAATTTTATTAACTCATGTTTATATTATTTTTCTTTCTAGATTCGGTATGTAATGAAATGTATATTAAATTAAAATATTATGTATTGTACTCAGAACAATAACAAGCAGTATTGTACCTACGTATTGCCATTTAAAAAATGTATCTATCGCTAATTTATTACCCACCTATTTGTTTGGAACCAGTTTATTCTAATGGATGCCATTATTTCTCTGGTTTAATAACTGACTTGATAGCATTGTATTGCTATTTGCGTAATGAATATCTTGATGACATTTCAAGTTCGCCAATTCGTTTAAAATTATATTATATTTTTCCTCAAGCAAGTAATAAGTATTTAGTAGCCCTTAGTCTGAAAGTTTTACCCGACGTGATAAATGGCGATAGACAATTACTTGGGGATATTAAGTATATAATTGCATACTGTACGTAGTACATGATATTTCACATAATTGGGCGGAATAAACATTGCGAAACATGTACATGCATTATTTGCGTCACTGCCTATACTTTTTGGGATAAAAGATGCGATTGTAAAATATAACTACCTATGTAATGTTATGTATAATTATTTACCTAATTAAAAGTAACCTAAGCCTAGAAAATAAAAGTGTGTTTCGAATTCACACACGGCAGAAGTAAAACTTCTGAAAAGAAGCCTACGAGAGATTGAGATGGATATAATATATAGAGTATTAGGATAAAATATTACGTTTATTATTTTTGCATAATAGGCACTACTATAATACAATACTTGCAAAACTAATTTATTAGTGAGATTAAAATATTCACATAGATAAAAATACACAAATAATATAACACGCTTGCTTTATACAAAAGCTTCGTAATACGCAGGTGCAAACACACGACACATACTTAGTAAGTAACAAAAGAATAAAAGGATGCAAAATAGAGTATGTAGGCTAGTTAAAAGCTGTCCTTTTTTTTATGTCGTGATCATTTTCCTTTTACGATTTTAAAGACCCAAAAAACACAGGTGCCTGACTTTTATTTATTGAAGAACTACTTATATTACTTAAAAATTATAATAGGGTACCGGACTCATTTTTGTTCTTTACTATTATCAAATATTTACGTTATATAAATTATAACACAAAAGGAATTATTAAAATCCGGCAAAAAATCAACAAGTTATAAGTCTTTGAATTTCGGTGGAAAGGGTAGTTAACAAGAAACAGAAAAGAGACAAATTATCCACATGTGACGTCATCGGGAATTACAACGCGTGCGAAAGAAAGAAATGAAGCGATATCCCCACATCGTGCCCACTTCTGCACGCTACAATATTTTAAATATGAATTACTCGCTCATTTTTTAACCAATTTTAATGCAGTTTTCGCAGGAGTGCTTCTTTTTCGTATTAAATGCCTTACATATAGAATAATGTACAAAATCAAGCATAGGCCGGTCCCCCATTATAATTTGGATTAATTAACATTGTTAAGACAATTTAAATAGCAAGTACTTAATCATTTCATTAGATATTATTGAATAATTCATGACATAAAAACAATGGAACAATAGCGCCGGTGCTGTGACCTGTAACTGGGTCTCATTATTATATTGGACTATAACGGGACAGTGTGCCGTCCTGAGCCCTGCAGTCACAGATAGTATAGACTACCTTTATCTGTGCAGTGTAGTATCTGCCGCACTTGTCACGTGAATTTGGTTTTAACTGATTCTATTTTATTTTTGTTCAGCGATAATTTTTTACCCTGCCCTGTACTCCGAACTTAAACGTTCTTTTTGCGTTGGATTTGTTATAGCTTGGGAATAGTTCGATGTAATTTAATGAGTATAAGATTTTGGGATTTGAACCTGCGGACATTCGTCTTGCCAGTCCGTTCCACACCCAACTGGGCTATCGCCGCTTTCAAATCCCAAGGGGCACACCCTTCTGACTTTTCTAAAATCATGTGTGTATTCTTTGTGAATTCATCGTTCGCTTTAACGGTGAAGGAAAAAATCGTGAGGAAACCTGCACATCTGAGAAGTTCTCTATAGGAATTTCGAAGGTGTGTGAAGTCTACCAATCCACACTAGGCCAGCGTGGTGGACTAAGGCCTAATCCCTCTCAGTAGTAGAGGAGGCCCGTGCTCAACAATGGGCAAGTATATAATACAGGGCTGATATTATTATTAAGATTTTGGACTTATACGTTGCAGAAGGGAATTTCTTATGTTTATGCAAATGTTCTAGACATTGAAATTAAACTATTTTGCGGATTTTATCGCCGTTTTTATACTATAAGTTTCTCCCGATGAAGTAACCGCGAACTACGAAGTGAACTTCTCTAAATCAAATAGAATTTTAATGATTATTTTTGGCTTGAATTCAATATATAGCTTCAAGACACTATTTATTACAAACTAGCTTCCGCCTGCAGCTTCGCCCGCGTGGATTTCGGTCTTCAAAAATGGAGGAGGTACTCAATTTGTCGGGATGTTTTTTTAATGTATGGTGGTATGCAGGTGGTCCGATTGTCCGGTCAGGGTCTGATGATGGGATCCTGGTGAAATCGAAGGAAGCATATAGCATGATTCAGTATTCACGCGTGATGGCTTATTATTAGCGTATTTCATGTATAACTTTGATGTTTCTATACCGATTTCTATGATTCTTTTTTATGGAATATTTAATAATGTTAACTTTTTTAATTATGGATGACTAAGAGCAGCCCCGGATCTTGAATTTTTTGAAGGCGGGGCAAAATCTGGACAAAATCCCTAACCACCTATATTTTTACTTATGTCATCATCATCATCATTTCGCGCTCCGCTGGAGATAATTTATGTGTGTTATATACTGGTCTAGCTTTTGCCCGCGGCTCCGCCCGCGTTATAAAGTTTTTCAGGCTAAAGTTTTCCGTTATAAAAGTCACGCTATATATTTTCCCGGAAGCCTGTGTTCTTCCCAGGGTCTCAAACTGTCTCCATACCAAATTTTATCCTAATACGTTGGGTAGTTTTTGAGTTTAGCACGTTCAGGCAGAAAAATTCAGCGGGGGACTTTGTTTTATAATAAATTTTTGTATAACTTTTTAAGAGGAACAATCCCGTCATACATCATTGTTGCATAACTTTAACCGTTTACGCAGCGCACGCAACAGAAGCTCTCAAAAATAATATATTTTCCCCGTTTTTGCAACATGTTGAAACTGTTACTGCTCTGCTCCTATTGGTCATAGCGTGATGATATATAGCCTATAGCACTCCAGGAACAAAGGGCTATCCAACATAAAAATATTTTTTCAGTTCGAACCGATAGTTCCTGAGATTAGCCATTACTGACCGGCTTCTATTGGGTATAGCGTGATGATATACAGCACTCCACAAACAAAGGACTATCCAGCACAAAAAGAATTTTTCAGTTCGAACCGGTAGTTCCTGAGATTAGCCATTACTGCTCCGCTCCTATTGGGTATAGCGTGATGATATATAACCTATAGCACTCCACGAACAAAGGGCTATCCAACACAAAACGATTTTTGAGTTCGAACCGGCAGTTCCTGAGATTAGCCATTACTGCTCCGCTCTTATTGGGTATAGCGTGATGATATATAACCTATAGCACTTCACGAATAAAGAGCTATCCAACACAAAAATATTTTTTCAGTTCGAACCGGTAGTTCCTGAAATTATCCTTTACTGCTCCGCTCCTATTGGGTATAGCGTGATGACATATAACCTATAGCACGCCACGAACAAAGGGCTATCCAACACAAAAATAATTTTTCAGTTCGAACCGGTAGTTCCTGAGATTAGCCATTACTGCTCCGCTCCTATTGGGTATAGCATGATGATATATAACCTATAGCACTCCACGAACAAAGGGCTATCCAACACAAAAAGATTTTTCAGTTCGAACCGGCAGTTCCTGAGATTAGCCATTACTGCTCCGCTCCTATTGGGTGTAGCGTGATGATATATAGCCTATAGCACTCCACAAACAAAGGGCTATCCAACACAAAAAGAAATTTTCAGTTTGAACCAGTAGTTCCTGAGATTAGAGCGTTCAAACAAACAAAAAAACAAACTCTTTAGCTTTATATAATAGTATACAGTATAGATGTCGCAGTAGTCAAAGTTGCGTTAATGATGAGATGTGTATTCGTCTGCCAAGTTTGAATTTCCCGCCCTCTAAATTCGCCGCCCGGGGCACGGGCCCTGGCATGCTCCCCCCCCCCCCCCTCCCCAGATCCGGGGCTGACTGAGAGTGTTATAAACGTAAGAGTAGACAAATATAATGAGAAAGCTTCGAACTGCTATGCTATCGGGAGCTACACGTGTTATTGTGAGTCAACCATAAAAGATAGACATAATATGCTGTCGTGGGATATTTTTTTATATAATTTTAAGGCGATCATTTCCGTCATACATGATTTCTGTGTAGCTTTAACCATTAAGGTTGCACACGCGGCGGAAGCTTAAAAATGGAGTAACTTCTCCCGTTTTCCCAACATTTCCCTTCACTGCTCTGCTCCTATTAATTGTAGCGTGATGAAAAGTATACTATAACCACCACAGGAGTATAACAAATAATTGTACCAAGTTTCGTTAAAATCCGTCGAGTAGTTTTTGTTTCTATAACGGTTATACAGACAGACAGACAAAAATTTTACTAATTGCATTTTTGGCATCAGTATCGATCCCTAATCACCCCCTGATAGTTATTTTGGAAATATATTTCATATACAGAATTGACCTCTCTACAGATTTATTATAAGTATAGATAGAAGACTATCGTTGTTTTACCTTGAACTTTGATGATGCAGAAAATAATTTCTCAACATACAATATGATAACAATAATTGTTCTTGTATTGGGTTCAATAATAATGTTTCTTTTCTAACAAAAAACAAAAAGTCTTTTTCGCAAAAAAAGCATCTTTACTAATTTTAAAAGAATATATTGAAATTTGTATACGGTTTCAAAGATTAAAGTTGAAGCAATGTTATCTTTCTTATTAGTGTTTTTATGTTTATAATATTCAAATATTGTATTTATTTAAACCGGACCTATGTAATGTTTAGTTATTTTTTTTAATTGAAGAGGCTTTTAGAGTTATTTAATTCCTGGTGAACGCATTAGTTTAGCGTGAAGGAACTAGAATACTAATCTTTTCATTTTGTTGCCAATAGAAAGTCGCCGAATATTAAGGTCCTCCCGCAACTAACCAGTCTTGAGCGTTAGTTCCATAGATTTACAGCGCACGAGTTACGGACGGGAACGTGACCAGATATACTTTCTAGTAATTTCAAGTTTAAGATATAATTTAAGTTATTAATTTAAGTTTTGCTGAAGGCACTGCCTTAAGAATAACACCTACCGTCTTCATATTATCCTTTTTCGACCTCAAAAGTTTGTATTGGGACCATTTTCCAAAAAACATACCATATTAACAACTTCTGGTTACCATATTATTTATTGCTTCTCTGTCGGTAGCATAATAAAAGCCCGATCTCTTCTCCTACTTTCAAAATATAGGTGCATTCGTTAGTTTTATATTGAGAGGTCTCGGCATCTTAATTAACGTCGTGGATAAGTCTTTGTAGTAGTTCGTAATCACGAGACTCCATATTTTACACTAGTAACTAGATCAAGTGGTAACTAGCAGCCAAATTATAAAGTAGGTACCACATTCTAGTTTAATTTGGCTTGGCGATAATTTTGTGTCTTTTTTAATTATAGGTTGATTTGTAGTTACTGTTGATTGCAGTTTATGGCAGGTAATTATCTATTTATCCCACGAAGCAATGAAATTATGGCTACAAAGACTCTAGACCGGTTTGTTTCCACATGTTTCAATTACTTATGAGGTTATTTCTGCGAATTCATTGACATTTAGATATATATATGTATCAAGGTGAGCGCATTATGCAACGACATGAGGCATATTGCGCCGCCTGGCGACTGTCGACAAGGTACCGCAACGGTTGGTGTCGTGACAGGCCATGGTTGACATCGCCGTGGAGGCGGTGCGGCAGTGAGCAGTAGTACGCGGCGTTCCTTGGCCCACTGCGCTGACATGACGTGACGTTGCCGTGCTCCATTAGCATTGTTTCACAATCCGCTTCACGTCGCGTCGCGAGGGGACATCGGTTCAATCGCCTTATACAGCCAGGACGCGTGCCTATGTCAACACAAATTAGCCAACACATTAACATAATTCTAAGAAAATAATATTTACGTATTATCATATATATGCTTCTCATAGGTGTAACTAGTAATTATTTAGAGAATGTTAACAATAGATACTTTTGTCCTATGAAGTTAGGATGGATATCCTACTGGATAAAACGCAAATAATTGTTTGCTCGGCCCATATAAATAACTTCATAAAATGCATGTTACAATCACGCACAAAGTTCGCTTAGCAGGTAGGTACGTTGTTGTAAACAAGGCAGTGTAAAGGTAACGTTTAATCTATCTTTTTCTATATCTATATCTATACTTAAATAAAACTGTAGAGAGGTTAATTCTGTACATGAAATATATTTCCAAAATAACTATCAGGGGGTGATTAGGGATCGATACTGATGCCAAAAATGCACTTAGTAAAATTTTTGTCTGTCTGTCTGTCTGTCTGTCTGTATAACCGTTATAGAAACAAAAACTACTCGACGGATTTTAACGAAACTTGGTACAATTATTTGTCATACTCCTGTGCTGGTTATAGTATACTTTTCATCACGCTACAATTAATAGGAGCAGAGCAGTGAAGGGAAATGTTGGGAAAACGGGAGAAGTTACTCCATTTTTTAAGCTTCCGTCGCGTGTGCAACCTTAATGGTTAAAGCTAACCAGAAATCATGTATGACGGAAATGTTCTCCTTAAAATTATGTAAAAAATATCCCACGACAGCATATGTCTATCTTTTATGGTTGACTCACAATAACACGTGTAACTCCCGATAGCTTAGCAGTTCGAAGCTTTCTCATTATATTTGTCTACTCTTACGTTTATAACACTCTCAGTCATGCCTAATTAAAAAAGTTAACATTATTAAATATTCCATAAAAAAGAATCATAGAAATCGGTATAGAAACACCAAAGTTATACATGAAATACGCTAATAATAAGCCATCACGCGTGAATACTGAATCATGCTATAAGCATTATTTTTGTTGTATATATATAAGGTCGCGAACGCACAGGCAGGCGGCTTGCTTGGCACCTAGAGGCTAGCGAATCACCTAGCGAGTAGCTTCGTAAAACGAACATTCTCGAACGTTCGCGACCGGCTCCATTTTTGAAGTCTGAAATCCACGCGGGCGAAGCTGCGAGCGGAAGCTAGTATCTAATAAACTATTAAGTATAGGTGTGTATATTGTATTGATAATATTTATACAGGTTTAATAAGTGTGTAGTATATTGTGAAGCTCAGAAATGCCGATCCTCGTGAGCCTCTGATGCTCCTCGCCCTTGATCCAGATATATTCTGTTATAACCAGCAGTTGCCAACTTATCTCGGGGGACGTGAGTCGTGAACAAATTAACCAAATATGTATTCTCCGGTTGCCCTGTCCTTAAGTGCGCGTGTCAGACGTCTGGGTGGAGAAATTTTACAATGCAGCACTTTTCCTGTGGACTATGAACTATGGTCAGCGTTAGGTGTCGCGTGGCGCGAGTCGACGCTATCTGTACACGTGTATGTGTCCTTAATCAAATATTCTAGACCTAGTACGATGCAAAATAAATATTTGACAACAAATATGAAATAAGTTGTGCTGGTCTTAAATCGTTAATACACATACTAAGTACAGATAATATTATGCTTTTTGAAATACCATAACATAAGTAATATATGACATTGTTTATAGGAATTCCCTGGAATAGCTCTAGATACATCATACTGCAGATAGACTTAGTAGAGTCTAATCAAGTGTAGGATATTACCAACATAGACGTAATTGAATATCATATAGATATGATAATATGATAATATTTTTTATTTTAATACATAAGACGTTAAACAGTATTATTTCCGACTCCTTCAATACTAAGCTTACACTGAACCATAGGACAGGAGACGGGAGATAGCATGCGAGAGCCTGGTGAGGTGGGTAGTCGGAACCACCGCGATAACTAATCGTCGGTGTTGTCGGTTTATGTAATAAGTATAAGTATGTACTTATGTATATTAAAAGTCTCTAGACAAGTTGGCTCTTGATGAAATTAGTGATTGTTCTTGGTATCCGGTGAAGAGAGACGCAGGTAGTAACTAGTAATCGATCAAGTTCTCTTCAAACCGTAACACTTTCTGCCCTCTCTTCACTGTATCCATCACCTGTTATTTAAAGTTATCATAAAACACATTTGCCGGAAAAATATGATGTAGGAGGCGCCAATGTCACGTCCTACACATCCACGGTAATGTGGTGCGTGTGGAGGCGCGGTCATGTAATCTGTGGTCGCCACTGGCTAGTCGCGTCGGCTCTAATGCCTTCCGTCCTGCCGACTGCACAGTCCACACGCTCAGCTGATGCGTAGGTTGTAATACATACTAGTAATTAGTTGAATTGTTTGAGCACGGTTGGACACACGCGTCTGTATAAGGTTCTAAAATCAAACATCCTATCCAAGCTGAACAGTGGCAACATAGCCGTGGTCAGATAAACATGCACTGCGTCTAGGAAGTGTCCACTGTCCGTACTCCGTGCTGTTCGAGGCCTGTGAAATCTGTTTTAACTTTTAGTTAATTACCAACACTTATTGTGGGAGAAGTAAATCGCGGTTGTTCTATAAATAATAAAACTGACTCGACGTTATTATTCAGAACTTATTAGTTCCGGGTGGTTTAAACTTCGAAGAAAAATAATTCATATTGTCGAGCAAAAACTAAAGTATCGGTACCTAACCACAAATTACATTGAAGTAACTAAAAACACTTGTAATACATACCTAAAAAATAGAAAGATGTTAAGTATTTATATAAAGCGGTTCTACAATTAATGTTGCTTACAATAATCACGACAAAAGTATAAGTAGGTAATGGGCTTGGAACATCAGTAGCCCCGTGACGTGAGTGCCGTGGCGCCATCTTGTACAATGTGGAGCGATCATCGGAATATTATCTGGAGCATCTACATCCTTAACAATATGGCCTACGATCTGTTTTCGACAGATTGTTTTTATTTCATTGCGATAGGACCTAAACTTCAAGGATGTAACAGGGAATTCCTCAAAATGAAATATGATGATAATTATTATTTTTGTACTGGGTTCAATTACTTATTTAGAATTATTTTATACAAGTGAACTTTACACATACAATCAATATAATCTTCTTTCGAATTCGTGGTTTTATGTTTACATGCACATTATTCAGTGGATAGGAAGTCAGTGCCTTGAGCCTTCTTTATTGAAGTTTATGTAGGTAATGAATGAATGAATGAAATATAAATGAGAATGTTTATACATATATTTTTTGGATTGTAGTCGTTTTTTGAAGTTGGGTTTTCTTTTTAACCGACTTCAAAAAAAGGAGGAGGTTATCAATTCGACGTGATTTTTTTTTATGTTAAACAGTTTTTTGTTACTTTTATTAAAATTGTATATGTTGCAACTTTATCAAACCTTTTTTAAATTATTTCACTTAGGTACTTATATGAACTATTTTATGAAGATTTTAAAATTAAGTGGGCCTTAAATGTTGCCGTTAAGTACTTACTTATTATTCCGTCGACCGTCTACGGACATGTAGATTGTAGGTATCACGTTACGTCCCCTTTGTTGGATAGCACTAAATTAACATTTTTCTGTGGCTGTAATATGTAGGTAAGTCAGAAAACAAAATGATGTCAGGATTAAACATTATTTAATAAAACTTAACGGTATGTATGGCGCGACGAGGCGTGGTACTTTTGTTATTAAAGATGTAACTACTGTTGGAGATTTTTAAAATCATAAATTATACAAAATTGCTGGCATTAGAACAGTTGCTTATAAATATTCTCGACAGTCATCCGCAAAAAATCAAGGCTGCAATTCTTCGGGTAACTATAGCGAAGCTTTTTATGTGCTGCGTCACTAGACCTTTACTGCATCGTGTTAGGATTTAATATACAACGGCCGAACGTTGATAAGGAACAGTCAGCCGTCCATCCTCCCGGCGAGCACTCGCCGCTCGCCGCTGCGTCGCCTGCTACGTAATTCATTGTTTTGGTGAGTCGGCTGAGCGCTGGCGACTCGGTGGTTAGTGTTCTGTGTAGTGTTTAGTACAAGTCGATTAGTGCGGGCGGGCGGTAGTGTCGCATGTTATTAAAATGAATATTATTTCGTTAGTAGTATGGACGTTAGAGAAAAACTGTTTCACTGTGTACACTGCACTAATCGTGTGTTTCGTTGGATTCACCATATTCCATAAGAACAAGTTGGAGGCGCATTACAGGAGTGCCGAGAAAAAGGAAAAATTGGCGCGAACTGCTGCCGTGAGAAAAGGTACCTTTACAACAAAAATATTTTAATTAATCACTGGTGTGGATACCCTAAACTAGTGGATAATCCATACAATTTGTGGCTTATTACCTCCTGCATAAGTACCTATAATAATATTATTATCTATCGTTCGTGAACGTATAAAAACATCGAACACGAAATAATAAACATTGATACGACTTTGTCATTTAAAACTTAATATTATACTTGTGTACAAAAAAACCCGAACCACCTCGTACTTTTCTTGTTTGCATAATAAATCAGAAACAGACATTAATGATAAATAACTTACTGAGTGATAATAGGAGCGGAAGTGACTGTTCATAAATATCTCAGGATCTAATGGTTTTTATAAAATGAAAGTGGGAAGCTTTTATTAAATTAAATAAGCATAAGTAAGTATCTAATTTAAAACATTTTAAATTAGGTATTTATGCTTATTTTGTTGCATTCTTCAATAAAGTCGAACACAAATCTTTAGTAAAATTTACTACTTTACGTTATAAGGGTGTGGTATCGGTTAAAAACCAACTTCAATAAAATAACAATATTATTTATTAACTAGGCGGTGCTCGCGGCTTCGCTTACGAGGAGAGCCTCTCCCGCCCCAAACAAATCTCTGTAACGATTCATAGCGCTGTCTGTACGACCCTCACGCCATTTACTTAAAAAATCTGAAAATAGATTCAAATATTTCCCAGAAAATTACCAAGATAAAAACAGCCTATATGTTGATCCAGGACACGGTCTATTGGTGTATTATAATTTATAATTATATTTCTGTTCAGCTACTTTTCACAAATATTCGCATTTATAATATTAATAAGAATATATGAAGAGTACGAATAACATTACAGGATACATTGTTATTATAAGTAATAGTTGTACGAGACCTAGTCTACATCGATTTTCTATTATGTGTTAAATTTGATTCATACCCATTCAGTGATATATGCGTTAACAAACAATGGTGGTAGGTATCTCATATGTAAAAGACCATCTGGATACGTACTACCACGATGTCTATTTCTGCCCCCAAGCAGCAGTGTGTGGTCACTGTTGTGTTCCGGTTTGAAGGACATTGTAGCCAGTATAACTACTCCAGTAGTCCACATAAGAGACTTAACATCTCAAGTCTCAGGATGGTGCGTGCAGTGGAATACCAAACAATACTTTGTGATTCAAGGTGTTGGATGGTGTTTCTACTTTTTATGGGCTGTCGAATCGCTTACCATCAGGCGAACTCGTCTCGCAATTCAAAGCAAAAGAAACATACAACTAAAAGCAGAATACAAAATAGCAGATAAAAGACTGTATCAGTACTGACCATTGATATTACTAAACTAAATAAATTGTTTCCAACGATTGTATTGTTACGTATCTAGAGACGTGCGGGTGAGGGAGTTAACGCAGACCTCACGTTCAGTCGGTGTTTCTTTATTGTTTATCGGCTTAACGACTGACAAATTATTATGCGCAAATATTCATGGCTGATATCCGTGAATTATTGAAAATATTATGAGACAACTTCTCGACTCTAGAGAGACCCGCCACCATATTTTAATAACTAAACCACGAACAGTTGGTTGTTTAATAAAAATAGTGATAACTAAAGAAGCCGCTGCGCAAGTCATGAGTTCGAATCGTGATACCGGTACATGTGCGGAGTTCACCCGCCACGGCGCGCCGCCCCAACCTTGTGACACGGTTAGGAATATCTTTATCGAAAGACTTAACACGCCTTCATACGTAGGGCCCGACGCACTCAATACGATAATTAATAGAGATAACTTGTGTACACAAACGGAGCATTTTTTGTTGTTGTTTAAACCACTCATATTTAATTACTTATTTATTTTTAAACAAAACTTATTAATAAGGCAATTGTAGTTGTAACTGGTTGGTATGTATTATTCAAGAATCACCTCATTCTTACAATTACAATATGTATGAATTATTTTTGTATTACTTAATTAATTTGTGAAAGATTCTGTCCGTTCGGGCGCGATCACCGCCGTGTAATATCACCGATGTGAATACAGTTGGCGGAAGAGGATTTGTGACGAATTTGTTATTACATGGACATTGCTGAATAATAGGTATCTACTGCTGGCTGAGAGTGCTGAGACCTGAGTAATGAGTACTTACCGAGTACACTGACACGCGCAGCGTTCGGCGGTGCAGAGAGAGCGAGCGCGAGCACCACGCTAGTACTCATATACTACACTCGAGCTGTACTCAACATCGAATGGTACAAGTAACAATACAGAATATTATACACATAAATTAAATATTACCAGACTGTTTTTTTAGATAGATAATTAATATAACGATTACTAGAACACATAAGAAGAAAGAAATGGTTAAAAAATTGTGAAAAAGACTTCTTTATTTCAAAAGTTAGTTGTTTATGTCAATTTTATAACAAAAGCTATTCAAATAAATGGTATGTACTACAAACGCGTGTTACTAGATGCCGGATTCCTCTGAAATAGACTGTAGAAAACAGGCGAACATGGGCCCGCAGTGTCTCATCCAATAAAGTACAGCATAGTAATTAATCTAAGTTCTGCATATAGCAGACCACACACGCCGCGCCACTGCATTCGAGAAGGATTTTAGGCATCTGTTTACTGACCTCATTTATGGCAGTTGTGTAAATTGCAAACATTTAAAAACACATTTTTCCACACGTATACTTGAAATCTTTCCATTCGGTATCAAATCTTATATTCAGGTTTCATTGTAAATGACAAAAAAGTGTACTTTACATAATATCATAGTACCTACAGGCTATGGCCTAGCGGCGATAGCCTAGTTGGGTGTAGAACGAACTGCCGAGACGAATGTCCGCAGGTTCAAATCCCAAGGGCACACACCTCTGACTTTTCTAAAAAATCATGTGTGTATTCTTTGTGAATTTATCGTTCGCTTTAACGGTGAAGGAAAACATCGTGAGGAAACCTGCACATCTGAGAAGTTCTCTGTAGGAATTTCGAAGGTGTGTGAAGTCTACCAATCCGCACTAGGCCAGCGTGGTGGACTTAGGCCTATTCCCTCTCAGTAGTAGAGGAGGCCAATGCTCAGCAGTGGGCAAGTATATAATACAGGGCTGATATTATTGCTATTTTATTTTTATTTTTAATAGATGAGGACAGTGCGTGACACAATCATCCTATAGTGATTACGCGCTGTCCAGTGTCCGTCCATGATACAGTACTGCAGACGAGTGAATCGCGTCACGACCAAGTTGTTGACAAATAAAAATATGTAAATACATTTGAAGAATGCGTCTATAAATAAATAAACAGGTCTAGCTTGGTAAACGTGGATCCAAAGAGGAAAACTAGTAAAATACTTATAATTATAAACCGTATGTTGACGCAGTCAAGCGCTCCGTGCTGCGCTGCGCTGCACCTACTCTTTCAACAGAGATTGCACGCGTATAAATAAATACGTTCCTTATTGTTTCAACGCGAGCTTTCAAGGTAGTTTTTTCACTATCTAGTTTACGAATATTGAACAATTCACCCGAGGAGCATTCATGAAATACATTATCTTTTTTTATTGCTTTGAATGCCGAGACGAGCTTGCCTTTCGCCTGATGGTAAGCGATACGATGGCCCATAAACAGTAGAAACATCACCCAACACCTTAAACACAACTCAATCAATCAATTTATTTACACTGTGACTACACACTGCTGCTTGACAGCAGAAATAGACATTGCGATGGTACCCAGGCGGACTCTCACATTAGCTTATTTGCATTCGTTAAAGATCTATTGAAAAACATTAGCTACTTGTGTTTACTGTATACAAGGAACAGCAGCAGGCGTCTGGCTGGGTTCATCTCCGTCTATTACCTTACACAATATATTTTACACCACCACTCCACACTCACATTGATCAACCCCAACCAGCGACAAGGAGTGGAATGCATACTGGCTGGCGGTCTCCGTGGCGCGTGAAAGAGTTGGCGTTTGTGACACAAAAGATGGGTTCCATCTCCGCACCGAGACAGCGTTTGTGTGATGAGTTGTGTCCTCTTAAAGCAGTGAGTACAATCAGCTCGTGCAGCAAACTAGGTGATTAATTCGATATTTTGGATCCTCGATATTCAGTAGCCTAAATTATACAGTGTAGTGTTTGCTTGTGTGCGTGTGGTTTAGGAACCTCGTCACTAGTTTCGTTTTGTGTCGCGGCGCATTTGATTGCATTATTGGAATCGTAATATCGTTATCGTGGTGTCGCGGCCGATCTGACTCGTATATGTTATTATGATAAACTACGCAGTTCGCAGTTATTCAGCACGAGGCCGAAATATTATTTCCGTTTCTCCATACTAATCAGTAACAATATTATTTACTATTTTGAAAATGTTCTCTCCCTTCACTTATCATTAGGCCTCACCAAATAACAGTTTATCACTTCGATGGTATACCTTTTCTGTAGTCACCGTCACCTTAGTGATTTGAGCAAGTCGAAAAGTGTAATTAAATGTATTTATTTGCTTATATATTTATGATCACCTTTGAAGAATGAATATTCCCCATTGATTGAATCTTAATGTAAAATATTCGGTAAATCGTAATACAAGGACAGTAATGTTTTTGGGTACCTCTTTACTTATCATCAGGTGCAGCGAGGTTATTTTGCTGTGGCCGCGATAAAAAAAATCCTACTATTAGGTTGTAGCTACATCAAAACTCTAAAATAACTACAACTGCAGAAGTTAATGCGCAATTACTTATAATATTAATGTGAAACATCACGTAATAAAAAAAAAACAACATAATACACACAAAGACACTAAATAATTATTGTGCAAATATACAGTAATACATAAGTATATAAAATTATTATAATTACTAATGTCCCTACAATTGCCATTGCAATTCATTAACTAACAGCTGGACAATAGTACTGAGAATGTTGGATATACATTTTTTATATGGAATAAAAAGTCTACTTATTATTATTGACAACCTCCAAATGAATTAAATGCATTAAATCATAATAATATAAGTATTTTACGTTGTTGTTGTATTATGTAGTTGCTGCGGGTATATTGCCTATGTCCGAGTGATTGCCAGTTGGATTGGCCGCGTGTTACACGGTCCAGTACGTCTCTTACAAAAAATATAGTTTATACATCATTATCCACATGAATTGATTAAAATATACACGCTCAACATGCGAGGACATGTGAAGCTGTACTTATGTAGTACATAATTCGTAATACTCATTATTCAATGATTCCCTAAGAAAATCAATGGCGTAAATAAGCGCGGTCCGACGAAATGATTTCCATCAAAACATTATCAGCTTTACAGCCTGAACAAAGGACACACTGCCCCAATGTGAATCAAGAAGTCTGCGGTGGCCGCCATGATAAAACATAGTTTCCCTATGTATTATTTAATTATGGAGTGGAACGACATAATTGCTTCGGTTTATTGATTCGGTTCAGTTCAATCCTCGCTATAACATGGAAACTGAAACGTTTTACTACCATTCGCAAACGTTTAAGTCGTATAGCTTTATAATTTAGAATTATTAAGAACTAGGTGTTGCTCGCGGCTTCGCCCGCTTAAAAGCATTTCCCGTTACAAAAGTCTCCAAAACACTGCAGTGATTCATAGCACCACCCGAACGAGACCAGCGTCATAGTCAGAAAAAAGGTCTATTATTTTCCAAAGGAGCAAATTACCGGAATAAAAAGTAACCTACGCGTTAATCCACCACATGGTCTATCCGTGTGCCAAATTTTATCCTAATTCATTCCACTGTTTCTGCGTTTACTTCTAACAAACATGCAAATATCCAAACATATTCACAAATTTTCGGCTTTGTAATATTCGTTAGAACTTAGAACACGCCAATAGCCAGTCTATATAGAAGAATGTCGATAGGACGGCGGAAGCACTACGCCATACAGAAACAATGTAAGGAATGTATACAGACCATATATATACTTATAATAAATCTGTAGAGAGGTCAATTCTGTACATGAAAAATATTTCCAAAATAACTATCAAGGGGTGATTAGGGATCGATACTGATGCCAAAAATGCAATTAGTAAAATTTTTGTCTGTCTGTTTGTCTGTATAACCGTTATAGAAACAAAAACTACTTGACGGATTTTAACTAAACTTGGTACAATTATTTTTCATACTCCGGAGCAGGTTAAAGTATACTTTTCATCACGCTACAATTAATAGGAGCAGAGCAGTGAAGGGAAATGTTGGGAAAACGGGAGAAGTTACTCCATTTTTTAAGCTTCCGTCGCGTGTGCAACCTTAATGGTTAAAGCTACACAGAAATCATGTATGACGGAAATGTTAAAATTATATAAAAAAATATCCCACGACAGCATATGTCTATCTTTTATGGTTGACTCACAATAACACGTGTAACTCCCGATAGCTTAGCAGTTCGAAGCTTTCTCATTATATTTGTCTACTCTTACGTTTATAACACTCTCAGTCATCCTTAATTTTAAAAGTTAACATTATTAAATATTCCATAAAAAAGAATCATAGAAATCGGAATAGAAACACCAAAGTTATACATGAAATACGCTAATAATAAGCCATCACGCGTGAATACTGAATCATACTATATGCTTCCTTCGATTTCACCAGGATCCCATCATCAGACCCTGACCGGACAATCGGACCACCTGTATGACCACCCGACAAATTGAGCACCTCCTCCATTTTTGAAGTCCGAAATCCACGCGGGCGAAGCTGCGGGCGGAAGCTAGTTAATTAATATGTAGATCCATCTCTGTCAGTCTGAAATGCGATGTCAGCTTATACGGTCCCATATTAAAATCAGTAGGTAGGTAAGTAGAACACTACACATATTCATTTCATCTGAAAATGAAAAAAATATGTTCATTTTACAAATAAACTGTTTTCCAACTTACAAAAACAAAATATGAAACCAACAACTGTGTAATTCATACCTTGAATTTAATATTTATATATAAAACTAGCTTCCGCCCGCAGCTTCGTCCGCGTGGATTTCGGGTTTCAAAAATGGAGAAGGTGCTCAATTTGTCGGGATGTTTTTTTAATTTATGGTGGTATGCAGGTGGTCCGATTGTCCGGTCAGGGTCTGATGATGGGATCCTGGTGAAATCGAAGGAACTTTTAACCATTAGGGTTGCACACGAAATGACGGAAGCTTAAAAAATGGAGTAACTTCTCCCGTTTTCCCAACATTTTCCATCACTGCTATGCTCCTATTAATTGTAGCGTGATGAAAAGTATATTATAACCAGCTCAGGAGTATGAAAAATAATTGTACCAAGTTAAGTTAAAATCCGTCGAGTAGTTTTTGTTTCTATAACGGTTATACAGACAGACAGACAAAAATTTTACTAATTGCATTTTTGGCATCAGTATCGATCCCTAATCACCCCCAATTATTTTGGAAATATATTTCATGTACAGAATTGACCTCTCTACAGATTTATTATAAGTATAGATATGCAAAAGTAGCTCAAAAATTGTCCATAACGAAAACATGCATTTTAAAGTAAAACAAAAGAAATAATATCGTGAAGCCAACCAAATAACTAATGATATATTAAATTTTGTGACTGTTCAATTTAGTCGGGTCCGCGATATCACTTTTGTTGAGTTTCAGAACGCGACATTACATTATTATATTCTGTGCTCCAACGCACACTGCTTTGATGTTAGGAACACACCTACATTGCTTAGACAACAGTGAACTTTATACAATAGCAATAAAGCTCAAATTGACTCTACGTATTAGTTAGAAAACGTTTGTATGGGAAATAGAAAAATGCTGTTTTGAGGATTTTCCCGGCAATTATTCGAATTTTTCTCACCTTTTAAACCTTCCCTAGACCTCCACGAATAATTCAAGACCAAGATAAGATAAATCCGTTCAGCCGTTCTCGAGTTTTAGCGAGACTAACGAACAGCAATTCATTTTTATATATATAGATCAGGAAATGCGACAATTATAATGAAATAAGTGACGTGACCCGTGTAATGGCTGTATGTGTTGGCTGCGCGCGCACAGCGCACGATACCTTATCTTTCGTGCTATTTGGAATGTAGGTCTTTTAATGCGTTGATTTGGTTTTATATAGCAGTAGGCCAGCAACGACCAAGCACGACATGTGATAATAATTTATATCAATGAGGTAGTAACTTTGTAGGTGAAAGATTAATAACTATGGACCTAGTACTGGCATACCAAGCTATTGTAACAACATTGGGTTGATTTTTGAAGTTATTTAACTGTTGACACGCAGCCGTGAAGTTGTCAAGGCGCCGGGTTTCTTTGGAATACCATCCGGTATTATTCGCATCCCGACTCGTATGACAAATACCTGACCTTACCACTAAGCTCTGTAGAAGGATGATACATTATTATCACAAGTAAAACTGTTCTGACTATCGCCATTCCTTAAAAGTTTTAGAGTATAGACTTTTCACGCAGATCTATTTTAGTGAGCCAGGCGCCGAGGAACGCATCGATGTCTATTCTAGCTTAAACTAGTTCAATCCAAATATAGCACATATAAAATTTTTAAACAAAGCAATTTCGTAATGCCTTTTGCAGCTGTATTCCGTAATAAACGACTTTTATTATTGTGTCAGTAAGTACAATACTGTGTTGAAAAAAAGAATAAATTTTGTGTGGAAATAGGTTCCAAAAATAAAATTATTACATAATCGCACACGATTACACCCCGAGACATAGTCCGGAGTATCCTTCTACCTATTGATGTAGGAAATAAAAAGAAACTAAATACAGACTATTGTTAGATATAGCGTATAGTGTGTAGAGTATATAAGGCAGACACTAATAAAGAGTCTTAAACGATCCATCGTTTCTTCCTTACGTCTCTACCTTAATCTCCCACGACAGGGTATTGTACGCGAGCGTATTCCAAAGCGTGACATTGGGGGTGTGGGACATATGAAGTATCTGCCGCAATCGGTCATCATCTCAGCCACAGGAACTCCACTGCTGAACATAGGCCTCCCCCAAGGATCTCCACGTCGACCTGTTGGAAGCGGCCGCAATCGGTACCTAAGTGTAAATTAAAACTTTGCCGCGCCTTCCGATGCGGTGGGAAATTAATTGACTAATGACAACAAGATGATGCTGGCTACGCGGATTACCTAGGTACTACATAATATCTACTGTTGAAAGGCTAATATTTTTTTTCGAAAAATTGAGACTAGTTTAAAATTAAACCGCCTTCAAAAACCACTCAAAACCAAAAAATAATTTCACATAACAAGCTCATAGATGGACTATTCCACAAATATAGCTAACTAGCAATTTTAATTAGGCACCGACCAAAATTGGTATCCAATATATACTTGTTATGTGAAATTATTTTTTGGTTTTAAGTGGGTTTTGAAGGCGGTTTAATTTTTTGTTAAAATTATTTTTATTTTTTGCTTTTTTGTGTTAGTAAAAATAGACCGTCTCAATGGCATAGTTGTGTTTCGCTCACGATACGACTATCGCGCTGAGGAGTTACACCTCTGAGTACCACTAAAAAGGGGAAAAGGTGTGATGCTTTATATATGTATGTAAGAAGTAGATTAAAGCAAACCTAACGCAAAAACACAACTGATATATTTCGATCATACTACAACTATCGCGCTGTGGTGTTACATCTCTGCCTACCCCTAAAAAGGGGAAAAGGTGTGATGCTATATACATATATGTATGTATGTCAGAAGTAGAAGTCAATTAAACCCAACCCAAAAACACAACTGATATGTTACACACACAGTACGACTATCGCAATGAAATGTTACGCCTCTGCCTACCCCTGACACGGGGAAAAGGTGTTATGCTATATGTATAAGTATGTGAGAAGTACAGTCAACCAAACTCAATGCAAAAACATAACTAAATACGTCACAGGAAAGCTAAATTCGCGATTTAGTTTTCTTGGACGACATAATTATTCTAGTTTTGTTAATTTTAAAACCAAACTACCGAAGCGATGTTGAAAAAAATTTTTAGGACCAATCTCGAGAGCAATTCTTTCGAATTGATAACCTCCTCCTTTTTTTGAAGTCGGTTAAAAAACATTGAAAAATAGACTGATTCCAAATGTATACAATTTAAGGTCACAAAAATTTCTCGCGTAAATAAGAAACAGTAAAAACTAAAAGTGAAGGCACGCGCCTTATAGACGGTATTTGAATGTCCGCCGCAAATGTTTCAGAGCGTGATTTCCGCGACGACAGCGATGAAGACCCCGAGCTGCTGGTGCCGGCCATCCCTGAGGATACGCCCCACATCGTGTACCAGCCGCCGCGCAGGACTGACGACGAGGTGCTGCGCCGCTCCAGGGAATACTACGAGTTGATGGCGCAGAGAAGGACTGTCAGGACGTTCAGTGCGGAGCCCATCCCGCAGGACGTCTTGGACAACCTTATTAAGACTGCTGGTATGTCATCAATAGTTTTTCTAATATAAATAATATTTTATGAACTGACGAACTGACTAAATCTTATAGTAGGTGAAGCGCGTGTCGTCCTCGTTATTCTCCGAAACCATTAATAAGACTGATTTTATTAAAATATTGTGGATAAAATATTTGGTTGGTTTCATCTTAAAGAATAGGATAGTTCTGGAACTAATACGCGCTGTACTAAAAAATTAAAGTTGTAAAGTGGACCATGAAGGAAGTTAGTTTAAATGTGCACCATGACAGGACAACATCTGTCGGGCGCACTCGCACCTAGTTCATTGTAAAAACTACGCTATACATATAGCTTCTAAAGAGTGCGTTTGTGGTAGATGTCAAATGTCCAGTGCGAGTGTAGCGCCGCGCCGCGGTTACTGGCACGGACGTCGGGGCGCCAGATAAGCCCGATTTATCAACGTTCCTTGTACGAAGTATCTGCTCGAAATACATTTATTATCAGCATCATAGCCGCGGTCACGTGTCGATAAACACGTGGATCGGTCCGACGCACTCACTGCACTTATTTCGATTGAGTATTAAGTTGTACGTATCTGCCAGTCTATCAATAACAGACTCAAGATCATAAGGTACAAGCTACAAATATTTTCTTTGAAATGTAGAGCACTCACCATAAAAACATTTTATTAAGTACTATAACACCTACATTAAAGCTAAGTTTATTTAAGCACTTGTGTATTGTAATGCAGTCGGAATTCCACGCACTCCAGCTAACCATCCGCGTCTTATATTAATCATTCATTAGTTCAAGTAGCATCAGCTTTGGTATGCGACGTGAAAACTACTGTGTAGCTACTACTACACACTGATTGGGTACTCAGAACTTGTCGCACACGAAGCCGGCCGCATGCTATAGCTTTGCAGTTGGATCTGCGCGTTGCATGAAGTTCAAATCACAAAAATGCTATCCTCGTCGCGAACTCTGCTTAATTCTCGATTTCTCTGGGACTGTGAGTGTATTTCGGTGTTGTCTACCGTGGGTACCAAGTTACATGCCGCTGTTTTGAATTGTTCTCTTAAAGCATTTGTAATACATTACGCAACATTTATCTAAGTTTACTTATATGAAGTATATGGTTTAGCTATGATTGTAAATATTTCTGTGATAGAAGAGATAAAACAAGTATCAACAGTTATTAGAATTTTGGTATTATTTTCTGAAGTCTACGTGTTTATGTATAGGTATGTATTTGCATAGTGGTCTGTTTATAATTCAATTATTCCTTTAAGTTCAATTACTTTACTGACTCGGATATCTGTTCCTCAGTATTGATTCGTGGAGAAGCCAAGTCCGTGCGAGCGAGACACACTCACACGTGGAATACCAAAGTCTAGACAAGTCACAATTATATTTATTTTGCTTGGTTTCTCATATAGTGTAACGACTCGTATCTCAGCGAGTGAAGTCGCAAACTAAATATAGCAACTGGAGATATTCGCAAACTCCTTATTTGTAATCCAAGATTCACGGCCGCACACTTGACCGAGCAACCCGACTCTCTTGGCGTCATGAACCTATGCACATCTATAAGTAGGCATAGGTTCATGATGTGATCTATAGATTACAATTAACTTGCAGATATATGATCATATTCATAAAACAAAGTCTCATGACATAATATGGTGCAAAAATGTTATGATTAAATTGCCGACAACAGCTAAGTACGTACTAGGTACCTATATCACGAACTGGAATTTAGTACTTGTATATTGTAATAACACTGTCTAAACATAATACATCCATGATATTTAAAATGATTCACAGCGTGCATAATATTCACAGTATCCATAAAGTGTTACGCGTGAGTAGTGAGGTAGACGCACAGCTCGCGGTCCCTGATATCGTCGAACCCGCCCGCACCGGTCACATTCCCGACGCCGCCCGCCGCGAACGATATTATCATGTTCCTCGGATACAGAGCCCTCTTGATCATGTTAATATATCTTTGAACTTTCTCTATCATGTAGTGCATGTTGCACGCGACGTCGTCGAAGTCGCACTCCTCCACTCGAAACACTCGCGGGCCCGTGATGCTCATGATCCAAAACTGGTTGTTACGCCACCGGGTCGCCACATGTCTCAAGGAACTGTCCCAACTATAATCGTTGTGGTAGCAGAAGTCGTTCGCCGATCGCTTTATCGCATTCCACACAGTTCTGTTGAAAGCCATGCCGAGGTTTCGTATTGTGGAATTCCATCCTGATACGACAACGTAGGCGTTTTGAATATGGTAGTGTGTTAGTAGTGGTTGATACGCGCCCAAGCTTAACATTTCACATTGCGGACATTTTTCTACCATCAATTTTGCCAAAAATTTATACACGTGAATAAAATCTTCTGTAACGATGTCGTGTTCCTCCAGAAATATAATGCTTTTGTTAAAGTTCACTAGCGCTCCAAGTTCCTCAAATATGTGTCGAGTCTGCCACCACCAACGCAATTTTTTTTGGGCTAACATCTCGTCACGACGATTTTGATTTTCTTTACAATGAAAACCTTCGGAGCAAAATTGCAAGTCTGGGCCAGGGTATATTTTTGGATGCAACTGAACACTGTAGGGATAAAATATCTGCATATACTTGGCAAACGACACATTTCTTACTATTCTATTGATATCGTAATCGAAGTAATCGTGTGAGAATATCAGCAGAGCTCTCGTGATGCCCGCCACGCTCCTCAACGAGTTTACCAAAGTGTTCAAGTACGCTATGTTTTGGTGCACTTGTATCACAATGACGGTGGTGCCCTTCCGAACAGGTCCGTACAAATGTGTATTGAGTATCTGCTGTTTGTCGTTCACCAACTCGATCTGTCGCTTGTAGTGTAAGATGTTGTCGACTAGGTGCAGCGCCTCCTTGAACTGTTCGTCGAGGAATTCCTCGGCGGTGGCGTTGTCGTCTCTCTCGTCGTAATAATTGCGCAGGAACTGCCTCCTCTGCTCACGTACATATGCTACTCGCTGGTACATTATCAAACACACGTTTGCGGCAATCATTAGAACAACAGCGAAATATTTTATATACGTTAATATTAAATTCATTTTGGTATAATTTGTTTACAACACTAAAATTTTCATGTATAAAATGAAATGTAAATCATTTTTAAATAAGCCACTAAATGTAAATTGATGTAAGTAAATCAAAAAGGATTGTAATAATTACGGGTGTAAATCAAAGTGTAAATATGAAAGTAAATATTTTGACATTAAATCTACACTTCTCTACAGAGTATATTACACTCACTACGTTTACTTCACTTTATGTCAGCATTTTTGAATAAAGTAAAATAAGTTCGAAACACTATGCATATAGAAATAGATTTTTTTGACTACACGAAAAAACATAATAATAACACAAGAAGCCTCAGTATATCACAGCTTAGAGAATTTATCGAGACTAACCGATCAGAGGGAAGACTGGTTTCATCTCTTGTTCTGAGCAAACATAATTTTATGTATATGGAAAGTTTTGAAGTTGTTTACTTATTCTATTTTTTTGCTATTTTTACTGTTAAGTTATTGCTTTAGTCATATCATAACTTTAAATACCAAATGACTCTAAATAATCACTTAGTCCCTCAGTTTACTATATTTCAATATAGATTTTTTTGACAATCTGGGTGTGGAAAGCCATGAACAAGGAGAATTGTTCCATAAAGATGTCCAATCAATACAAATAATGTACCAAGGATGTTGGGATCCATTTGTATTGCCAGATTTAAAGACACGATAATTACATTAATCATTTACACAATTAATCTATATTATTTAGGTTCAAAATCTAAAATGATGGCCATGTATTAGAACAGACAATACTGCGAATTAATATAATATTAATATAATATGACAATAAAATCTTCGATTAATTTTATTTTTTTTTTAATGTAAAAATCAAATACTCTATTCACCGCTTAAAGATGCGACATTTAAATTAATGTTTTGTCTATTAAGGGACTTCGCCTTCCGGAGCACACACGGAACCCTGGACGTTTGTAGTGGTGCAAGATCCAAAGACGAAAGAGGCCATTAGGAATATAGTAGAAGAGGAAGAGGAACTCAACTACTCTAAAAGAATGTCCAGACAGTGGGTGACGGATTTGAAGCCATTCTCCACGAAGCCAGTGAAACCATACTTAACAGACGCCCCGGCCCTCGTACTGGTGTTCAGGCAGGCCTACTCCTGGAGACCAGACGGGAAGAAGAGGATGCATTATTATAGTGAAATAAGTACTGCTATTGCAGCGGGATTTTTGCTGGCCGCGATTCAGGTGAGGTGACTTTAATATTATAACTATTTATGCTATTAATTGTAAAGTGTGTGCAGTGGCCGACCTATCTCGGCTCCCAGTTATGTTTATATTTTGTAATAATGTACAACTGCGTCGCAACTGGTTACATTCGTAACTTTTCGGGAGATACAATGACTCATGAGGAAGAAATCAAATGACTTCTACAAGCACAATCAATAACCGTCTTTTATAAATATATTAACATGGTGTACTACTTGAATGCTGACGTAGCGAACAATAAATTATTTCAGTACTCGGGCCTGGTGGCGCTGACGTCAACGCCGCTGAACTGCAACGCTCGGCTGCGGGCGCTGTTGTCCCGGCCCGCGAACGAGCGGCTGGAGCTGCTGCTGCCGGTGGGGCGGCCGCACAGGGACGCCACCGTGCCCGACCTCGGCAGGAAACCTCTGCAAGAAATCCTGCTCAAGATCTGATCTGATATTATGTGATATTTGTTATTTAATTTTAATAGAGCCTTTTTTGGAATACTTACCTATTATTTTTGTTCTAAAGTCTTAGTTAGGAAATATATACTTAAAGTAAGATAACCTTACATATCTAGATTGTCTCTTTTATAATAACTCGTAAATTGTAACTCGAACTGAGAATTCGAAGCTTTCTTTTTCCCTCTTACGTCCGTGTATGTATAGGTAGACTTCGGGAACGTTTTATTTTGTAATGATTACAATATCAGCAACATCAGGAAACACGTCGCAAATTTTCAAGGCCTCCTTGACAAATTTCCTTTCCTTTTGCAAAACCTGACTGACAACCAGATAATGCATTAAATTATGTACTTCATGGCATAGTGTTACAATGTACAGTCAGACACAAAGGAAGCTGAACAAATTTCAAATTTCAAATCACCTTTAAAAGTTTTGTGTCCATATCAAAAATCTTTTTTTCTTCACTAAATTACAAAAGGTAGCTTTATTTTATATAAAGAGGAAACAATATTTCGATAAGTTTAATGTGTAGAAGCGTTTTGAAGTTATATATTTATTTACACTTTTGTGGCCGATTGTACATAGTATCAATGGTTTATAAAATTATTAAAAGCAAATACTACGCAAGAAAGTCATAGCATAGCGGTGCGTTGCGTTGGAAGAAGTAGAACCGATTGAATTCGATTCCTTTATATTGAGCCTTCTAACGTGCTTCTTTTCTATGGAGAATAGGGTCAATGGAATTGGACAGTGATAATGGCTATTAATTGTTGCTGAAGTTTTCTTAACATGTCGTGCGAGCTTAAATCTCGTCACTTTATAGGTTATCTGGGGAGGATAACGTGATGTTCTAATCGTATTTCAAATTACAATTAATACCAATGTTAGACTTAAAATTGATTGTCGTAAATTATATTTATCGGTAGAAAAATATGTAGGTCGTTATAAAACCAATTGGGTTGTACACAAGTTTATTCAAAAATAAAAAAACATATCCAAACAGACACAGTACACACTATTAATTCTGAGCTAGCCTAGGGCTCAACGACGGCGACGACAACGACGGCGGCGTCTGCGGCGACAGCAGCTGCGACGGCGGCGGCGGCGACTGCGGCGGCGGCGGCAGCTGCGGCGGCGGCGTCTGCGGCGGCGGCAGCTGCGGCGGCGGCGGCGCCGGCGCTGCCAACCAGAGAGCCATAGCTAACACTCCACAGTGCCACGGTCGACCTTAGCTAAGTGTCATCAGCGACCAACGGTTATTTGAGTGGAATAGTCTGCGTGTTATGTGTGTACTGTCAATACTTTGGACAACATTTGAATATCAGCTGCTATTTATTTTATTATCTTTGATGTCGCGTGCTCTTAAAAAAATATATTCAGTACTTTTATGTCAAGTGAAAAGATGCATTACACCTACAAATAGTCATCTGAAACGTGCCTGTCCGTCTTAATTCTATAGGTATTTGCAGGTAAGGAATGGGTATTAGAATATTTTTTTTATTGCTTATTAAGAGATGAATGAATTAGGTGAGGTACCCTGCAAGAGCGGCGGCGGCGGCGGCGCCTGCGGCCGCAGCGATCCGATGGCTCCCCCGAGCGCGAGCGCGAGAACGAACGCCCGCGCGGCATCAGCTTGTCACCGTCCCGCCTGGAAGCACACGCTTACGTACGTCTACACGCACTGACTACAGTTCCGCATCATATAGGCATGATGCCACGACTCATCGAATACTACAATATCTGGGGCCTTATTCTCTATGACAGTGTAAACTCGCAACACGAGCGTGTTAAGTTATCTTCGTGAAATTTGCGTGGAATAGTATCCTGTATGCCAATTTCCACTGTCATAAACACGATCATAGTAAATTTTTTATTGGGCATTTTCGCCAATGAGCACCCGCCGCCGGGCCGTTTGCAAGCATTCTCAATAAATATAAGAGTAGAGTGTTACTGACAGGGCGGGGCGCTTCGGCAGCCGTGCGGTCAGGAAGGGCTCTACGCAGAAGGGGTCGGGCTCGGCGTCTGACGAGGCAGAGGACGCGCGTCTCTGGAGGGGGCGGAACGAGCCTTCAGACGTCTCCCCAGCCACACTCTTTAGGGAGCTGTCACACCGAGCACTTCATTTGGTCAATTTAAATATTTTGAAGTAATAAATATGAATAATTATAAGAATGAAAAGGATATGCCTAAAAAAGTTTTAGAAAGGTTATGTACTTATTTATGCCCCAGATACGTTTCAAATGTAAAAAAAATATGACACGTAAACAATGGCACGGTGCGGTGATTGAGTTAATATATTAAATCGATTCATTTCAATGTACCTAATATTATGCGTTTAGCAAAATAAATACCGCGCGAAAGGTGTTAACATGATCATCGTAAAAATTGTGGCGTCCTTTTCACAAGGCTCTTACTGTTGTACGACACGGTGATGCTTCAGCGTTACATTTTGTCTATAACAGTCTCGCGTGGTATTCTCCTCACTTTGAACGAATCCTTACCTTCTACTTATTCTCTCCTTGTCGCCTCCCGTGTGATCACTGTAACAACAGATTAAAAGTACGATATCAGCCTAAAACATAGGTTCAAAACACGTATGGCCCCAACGGAATCTTGTGGTTGAAGTAGGTATATTATGCAACTACAAAATTTCCAAAATAAGTAACTATTATATAATTGTATAGTACGTTTGTTCGTCTATAAGTACAGGTGCCCCACTAGCATAGCCTGAGAATCATTAATTGTCTATTACCGGAGGCGTCTAGGAGTCGAGACGAGGCAATAGCGTGGTGCGGAGAGAGGTGTGTCCTATTCGAGTGATGTCTAGGTTGTGCCTCGAGCCATAATACAAAAAGTTAATGTTAAAGTAGCAATGGTACTCCTACTTGTTCTCAAGCCCCTTGTCCTTTTGCTCGTCGTCAGCTTTCTTCCTGCCCGCGGCGAGGGTCTTGTCGTGGTGGCCACTCTCGTAGTTACGGCGCGCGGCGGTCGCGCGGTCGCGCCTGCAAACACCACATAGCAAAGCTATACGAGTATATCTTATTTCTATTTATGTTGCTTTGATAATAATACGTTATAGGTAATGTTCTACGACCAGTACTAGTAAGTGACCACTAGTCTAAATAGGTTTTTTTAATTATAGATAATAAACTTTCAGTTGTTTAATGGTTTTTAAATAATTTCTTATCATAAGTTACACTAAAACCTGGTGGTCGACTAATGAAATTTATATTACTAATACATTAGAAAGCGATCATTTGGTCGTTCTGACTCACAAAATATTTTTTTCTTTTGCTTATTCTTTTTCTAATATTCAGTTTATGGGTATAATTTTTTTTGTATTTATTCGGAGTTTAAAAGTCTTAAAGATGCAAACATTTAACATTCAACTTCTTTAACTCACTCGTGAAATGCAGTCGCTAACTGAATAGCTCAAAAAGTACGATCACGATTACAGAAATTAATGACCGCAAACTATTTAAAGCTAAGAAGTAAGTTTGTTCAATAGTCGACCTTAAGATTCCTAACGAGTTATTTTTTTTTATTCATTTAACAAAAAGTATTATCAGATAATTGAATACTATTAATATGGATTATTATTTGATATTTAAGTACGTATAATTAAAAGAGAATGAAGTTTATTACAAATATAAAAATATATACATTTTGATGCGATTGAAGTTAACAAGTCCGCTAAGTGGTCAGTGACCGATGCAACGACAGTACATATTTTTTTCATTCTGCTTTATAAGTACTGGATGTCTGATGTTTCTTTAAAGCATTTGACATTCTCGCATCTCCTGTTAGTAGTTATATGTTCTGGCTGATTTCAAGTACTTACGAAGAGTTGCTATTTATAACATACAATTTTGTAGTTGCATATACACACTATATAGTTGCATATACACTCCTTTCCTAGCAGGTAGACTACCAAGTGCTCCAATGTTTCCTGTGAATAAGTAAGTATTACCGTACATAAGTTGTAACGAGATATTCCGAACTCACTTCCTTTTAAAGTCGACGTAGGTCTTGAGGCGTGCGGTGTAGCGCGGCGCCTCTGTGTCGCTGCGCTTGCGCATGAACTCCACGAAGTCCTCATTCAGCTTTTTCGTCTTGTCGTCGTCGGGCTCCATACCGTCGCAGCCCATCGGCAGCTCCTCCACACACTCACCGAATCCTACAATCGATTTACGAATCCACACCTAGTGTCTAATCAATGTTACATATAAGCAGGACGAATGGATGGGCGACTGGCTGTAGTACGTACCACTCTCAGAAGATCGTAGTGGTAGAATTATTGTATAGATCGTTAAGATTAAATTTGGAGAGTATTTTTTTGGAAAACCTAAAACTGTCTTCCTGGGCGTCGAGCTGGGCGGCGAGCCCACCTCACCTGCATGAGGCGCCTTGGACTCGTGAGTCAGCAATAAAGCGTGATCCATTATGTTCTCTGATTCCGAATTCTGGATTCTTCGAAAATATTATTAATATTATAAATGCCAAGTTTCGAAAAAAAATTTTGTAAGATTGTTAGATGTTTGTTAGAAGTAAGGGTAGTATCCCGATAATTAGCGCCCATGGAGAATATTTGAAGTTTTTGATCTGATATAGCGCTGGTTTTGTACAGGCGGCGTTTCGGATCGCTACAATGATTTAGAGACTTTTATAGCGGGAAAGGGTTTTCCCGTGTCGAAGCTGCTTGGTAGCAGCTTCGACACGGGAAAACCCGTGAGGGAAAAAAGAGATGGTTCTCTTAGTAAATAATTAATGAGGTGTGGCAACGTGGGACTTTCATCGCAGCATCCGTGAGCTACTAAAATATTACCAACCTTTCACACATTTGCAGTCGTCGGTAAAAGCATTTTATAATGTGAAATGAACACTTAAACAATTTAAATATGAAATATAAAACTGTTACAATACGTGCGTCATAGCAAATTTTTGTTTCGACTGCTGCGGCTATTCTACGTATGAATAAATGTCAAACTAATTTCTTAAATGTTTCTGCCAGCTTCTCTCAAAAGCAGGTCTGAGGTAATATAGTTTCCAATATGAGTACCTATTGAGTATAATTTGTACTGTTAGTGTAAATTTTTATAATTTTATTTATTTAAGAAAGCGCACCAATAGCACATTAATTAGCGTAAATACTGATTCACCTGCTTATTGAACGGGTGTACAGCATTCACAATATTAGTATATTAAACATTGTTGTGTAGTCTTCGGTATTCCAAATACGATAAAGCAACTAATTAAGATTGCATGCAAAATAAGAAGAAAATATTAAATTATATTACACAAGTTAGACTCAAACCACTCTTCGGCTTTGTCGAGCACTTATGGTAGCGCATCTTTTCGAAGCATGTGTTATGATGTAACGCATATGTCAAGACCTTATGACTTTTAGTCTTCAGAGCATTGTATACGTTTCTTTTTCTGACTTCAGGAGAATAAAGTCCTGTGTAAGTACGGACTTTTTACAAAAAAAACCTTTCATATACCATCCGTCCGTACTTACACTATAAGTAGATATCCTATACAATATCTGGGCAATTTGTGTGTTAGGTAGATGAGTATAAGAATATCACTGTACTACCGTATTCTAGATGACTACGCACAATAGCGTTATATAATATTATAATTTCTAACATCAGTTCTAACGTGCGCGAAGTATTTTGTGTTGAGCTTTAAAGAACCCAGCATTAGAGTAGACTTCTTCACCACTGAGTCTATAAGTGACGAAAAACGACGTTCCTTGTCAATTCCACGCCAAGGTCTTTAATCTCATTTGGTTTGAGTAACTCTGTACCGCTTATTCTGTAGCCTGATTGAAAAGAGCATTTTTCCTCGTAAATTTTATATAAAACACTTATTTGGATTAACTTTCATGAAATTCTTACTGCACCAATCCTGGATACGTGTTAAGTCGACTTGAATTAGTTTTGTATAATTAAAAGAATGTTTTTTTTTGTATTTTGTAAAGTTTTTATCATATAACAATATTTAGCAGTGTTGTATGACTTTTTGCTTAATATGATCGAAATCAATAGGAAAGGGATCCATGTATACCCAAATGCTCTAACTTCTTCAGCAGTAACAACTTTCGCAGTCGTCCATTAATTCGTAATGACCATCGCCGAAAGAACTATTAAAAATGTAGTATAATGGCAATGCGGAACCTCAACGTTTTAAGAACAGTTGATATACAGTCCGGACCAGCACCTTTGATTAAGTCTAATTGTTTATTTTTTTTTTATTTCTTGTTCAGTTATTTAATAATATCAGTCCTGTATTATATACTGTCCCACTGCTGGGCACGGGCCTCCTCTACTAATAAGAGGGAATAGGCCTTAGTCCACCACACTGGCCTTGTGCGGGTTGGTAGACTTCACACACCCTCGAAAATTCCTAATAAAGAATTTCTCAGGTATACAATTATTAATCCTTAATGGATCAAAAGCAGCGTCTGAGATTATGGAGTTATCACGATTGAGAGACGAAGTGAACTGTTGGGCGAAAATATTGGCAATAACTTAGTTGAGATAAATCTAGGTCCACGCTGACGAAGTTATATTTATAATATTGTAGGATAAAAATATTTTTTGAGGGTATTTGTAATTCCTTTTGCAATAAAAACACAGAGCGTTTGACAGACCGGGCAGTCGTCAGTCAGCAGTGAGCAGTTGTTCATTACCAGTCGTACCGGTTGTTTGGTTTGTGTAATATTTGTGAAAGTATATCTGTACACAGTGATATATTTTTTTTTATTTTAATAATAATCGTTTCAGTTCCTAACAATATTATAATTAGTACCACTTGTAATATACTTTAACGACAAAATTCTTTGCCCTTTAATATCTTAACAACGTTAGTTTTAATCTATAAAGTAAATACCTAGGTATATTCAATAAATAAAATTACTTTCCAAAAACGTGTACAGCGTTTACATATCAGTCACAACTCACATGGGCAGACAGAAAATGATTAGAAAAAGAAAATTGTGAATGAACGACGAGTGAACATTGTTTTACTCTCAAAAAATGGGTTAATGGGTTCTGTATTCGGAAGCCGTGTAACATTGAGGACGTATTAATGCAACTAACTTATCTATGTTCATATTCTCAACTTTATGGAACGAAACACAAAGTATATTTTTGTTTCAGACGATAGTTTAGGTCGGTGGAGTTAAAAATATAACTTCGGCTTTCTTCGATAATTTCCGTCAATTTTCGTCGGAAAACGACAGTGTGCGGTCCGCTGCCCGCCCTAGAGCATGCGCACACGCATTGGGCGGCGCGAGTTGAAAATATAATAATATTTTATAATCAACTTTATTATTATTAGTCATAATGAACAGTTCTGTGTCGTCCAAGCATAAACAATATTTACCAGTGGCAACGTAAAATAACAACTTATGTCTATTTTTAACAAAACTTGAAGCAAGTATGCTGTGAGATTTAAAATAGTTTCGACGTTTGAATGGTCGATACAATGTGTATTGGAGTTTCCAATTTATACGTGACTTATTAATAGACATTATGAGTGTTAGTATAACAAAGCACTTCGGCAGCCGCGTCCCAGTGTGGGACTGCACGTGAACCAGAGTATATTGATAATTACCAAAAATTCCAGTGCAGTGACACACCAGTAGCTACAGCGGGAGTAAACAAATAAAACAATCTCATTGTATAACATATGCATTCCTCGAAATACCGCCGCGTCCTATCAGCAGAGCGACACACGTGCTTTTATTTTCTATTATAAATAGATCACACGAGTGAGACACGATGACGTCAATGAAGGACGGCGACGTCACCGATGCAGTCCGTGAAGACGACAAGCAAGGGATCCCTCGAAAGGATTCCAAAGATTTGTCAGACTTGCCTCCCAGCGGCACCTCGCTGCACAAGAGAAGAAGAGGGGAACCTCCCGCAACGCTGTCTGTTAAATCACCGCAAACTCCTTCCGATGCCGAGGGGTCCTCGCCGTTGACTGCGCGGACTCCTGACGACTGGAGCCTTATCGACGAGATTCCTGATCCAGAACAAATATGCGAGAGTATGCTCCAGAGGTTAAAAGAGAGAGACGACGCTATGTCCAAGCGTGGCAGAGAAGTAGCTCAGCACACCAAAGAAACTATGGAAGCGCTCGATCAACTAGAGAAACTCCTGGAACTCTTGGACCAATTGGTAGCTTTAAAAGAACACAACTCGCGGCTACTGCGAAGGTTAAGAGACGTGAAACATTTAAAAAAACTTCACAGCGCGCACAAAAAGATTGACCTGGAAAATGAAAAGCTAAAGTATGAGTATAAGGAGTTGCAGTTGATACAGGAGGCGCTGGATGCCGAGCTGGAGTGCGAGTACGGGCAAGTGCTGTTCGACTCCATGATCACCGGCGGCAGGATGAAACGATCTGGGTCCAAATGGAAGGGTCATACAAGATTTGGTGGCTCACTACTAAGAAAACAGCGATCCCGCTCTGCAGGAGGAGAAGATAGTGACGTCAGTCCTGGCACTCCGTTGCGGAGGAGATCAGAGGGAGTGTTCTCCAAAGAAGTGGAGAAATCGAGGGTCTCCAAGTGGACCAAAGTGAAAGCAGCTTTCAGGTAAATATTATGTCTTGCCGATGAATCCTGTACATATTACACTATTTATGTGCTATAATGTGAAAACTAAACCTTTCACTTGCTTGCCTTGCACTTACTTGCACTTACAGCGATCATATTGTTTTCGATTTTTATCACAGAGTGTAAGTAAGCGTTTTACAAAGCAGTTCTTTTCGATCTTTGATAATTACGTTTGTTAATTAGTGTTTAATAACTGTATGATTAATCATAATTAAATTTTTTTTCTAATCATTTTTAAATAGAATATAGAGCAGAAAGAACTATTTATAATAACAGACCCTTCGAATTGCTTAATAGTTAACCCACGAGCTTTCTATTAAACTATTAGCGGTTTTATTTGATGTGGATTTCAATGAGACGACGAGAGACGATCAGACGTTCAGGATTAATTTGATACCATTCTTAGAGCGTCACCACATTATGTTGTGATCTATGGGAAAATCTTCGTAAAGGTCAATGCTACACTTTTATAATCTACACCTGGTTCTTTTCTATTTTTAGTCAATGGACATTATTTTATTTATTTATTTAATTTTATTCTATTATATTACATTAGATCTTCCCGCAATCCCGATTATTGTTTGATTAGTTGTTATATTCTATTAGTTCAGACATCTGTGACATTATAGTTCATATGGTGGTGGCACATTTTTTGTCCTGGTAGATCTTAAGCTGTGCATTTATCTTGTTTATTCTTCTTTTTATAAAACCTACTGATGAACATATTCGTATAAAATTTGAGTTATATTACTACTCTCAAGTATCTGTACGCGTTTGTTAATTTTCTTTGAAACTTTCCACGCCCTAATACACATTATAGTGTATGAGTCGCGGAATCATGATGGAGATGTTCATCCCAAGAATTACAAAAAATCCAGACATCAAATGTTTCTTGGAAGCTGCTTAAAATAATAAACCGCACGACGCGGATGTGTAATGGCGACGTTAAGAGAATGCAAATAACTGTCGAGAAAAATACGCGGCTACAGAACATACACCATTACAAGTCTCTGCTACTGTCCGGCGAAACTACAGGTCTCTCGCCTGATGGTACAAAGTAATATCAATCTCATCATTTAGATTTACTTATTGTCACCTGGCACTGCGCAGTACTCTACTCTCGTCACCTTCGGATATCAGATGTTAAGTCTTGGATCGTCTATTAATTTTACTGACTTTAGTTAGATATCTTTAAAGAAAAATCATTAGGCATTAACGTCGCTGTTCGGCACATGGTATCCAGTGGCACGAGAGATATTCTCAAGAGATATTTCACTAACATTCTCTATGTGCCATTAACGTAGACTCGCCAGCTCCAATATTGCATTGTCCGCCAAACAAAACATATCTAACTTAGCAGCTACGGTTCGCATGACATATAACATTGCTGAAGTGTCAAGAGTGATGTGAATGGCGAAGTACTTATATCGGCTCTTGTAATACAAGGAAATAAAAGCTAGTGTACCCCATGTGTTACTGTGTTTACCTTATTAGGAGTGGTGAATAGGTTTGCCCGCCTGTGTATTCGCGCTTGTTTAGTTACCGTTAGGGTGTACAGGATATTAGTTGCATCTCTGTTTTAGAGTTTAAGGTGCAAGTTAGTGATTTTCTATACTATTTGATTATGTGTAAACATGTACTACTCGTGTCAGATGGGAGAAGGCGCAGTGGGGCGCGGCGGGCATGGGCGGCATGGGCGGCGCGGCGGGTGCGGTGGCGGCGGGCGCGATGGTGGGCGCGGTGGCGCTGGCGGGCTCGTCGCCGGCGGCGCTGCCGCCGCCCGACCCGCGCGATTCCGCCAGCCTCACTCCCGGCAGCGCGCTCTCGCTCACACCTAATTCCTCCTGCGAAGAGCTCGCCATGGACGCAAGTCAGTTATGCTCACATAATATCATGCTGTGTTCACACCGGCTACATATGCGATATGCACGTCTATTCGAACGCCCCTTCAGTTATCCGTTGACATTACGTCATTGGTGTCGCTGTGGCGTAGGGCAAGGTGTAAAAAAATAGATCACTACCTTTAAAATAATATAAACTCATAGAGTCATATAACTAACTAGCTTATGCACACGTCACCGCCTGCGTTATTAAGTTTTTCATGAAAATGTGATAAATGGGCATTTAACACTAAAATATTTTTTCAATTCAAACCAATAGTTCCCGAGATTAGCGGTTTGAAACATACAAACAAACTCTTCAGGTTTATATAATACTATAGCTTTAGCAAGAACCACCACCGATAATCTATATCTATACTATTATATAAAGCTGAAGAGTTTGTTTGTTTGTTTGTTTGTTTGTTTGTTTGTTTGAACGCGCTAATCTCAGGAACTACCGGTCCAAACCGAAAAATTCTTTTACGTTGGATAGCCCTTTGTTCGTGGAGTGCTATAGGCTATATATCATCACGCTATACCCAATAGGAGCGGGGCAGTAATGGCTAATCTCAGGAACTACCGGTCCAAAGTGAAAAATTCTTTTTGCGTTGGATAGCCCTTTATTCGTGGAGTGCTATAGGCTATATATTATCACGCTATACCCAATAGGAGCGGGGCAGTAATGGCTAATCTCAGGAACTACCGGTCCAAACTGAAAAATTCTTTTTGCGTTGGATAACCCTTTGTTCGTGGAGTGCTATAGGCTATAAATCATCACGCTATACCCAATAGGAGCGGAGCAGTAATGGCTAATCTCAGGAACTACCGATTCGAACTGAAAACATATTTTTGTGTTGAATAGTCCTTTGTTTGTGGAGTGCTCAAAGTTATATATCATCACGCTATGACCAATAGGAGCGGAGCAGTAATGGCTAATCTTGGGAACTACCGGTTTCAACCAAAAATTCGTTTTTTGTTGGATAGCCCTTTATTTGTGGACCGCTATAAGCTATATATCATCACGCTATGGCCAATAGGAGCGGAGCAGTAATGGCTAATCTCAGGAACTACCGGTTTGAACTGAAAAAATCTTTTTGTGTTGGATAGCCCTTTGTTCCTGGAGTGCTATAGGCTATATATCATCACGCTATGACCAATAGGAGCGGAGCAGTAATGAAACATGTTGCAAAAACGGGGAAAATTATGAGTTTTGAGAGCTTCCGTTGCCTGCGCTGCGTAAACGGTTAAAGTTATGCAACAATGATGTATGACGGGATTGTTTCACTTAAAAAGTTCTAAATAATATAACAAAAGTCCCCCGCTGCATCTGTCTGTTACGTGTTAAACTCAAAAACTACCCAACGTATTAAGATGAAATTTGGTATGGAGACAGTTTGAGACCCTGGGAAGAACATAGGCTCCCGGGAAACTACTATTTTTATAACGGAAAACTTTAGCTTAAAAAACTTTATAACGCGGGCGGAGACGCGAGCAAAAGCTAGTATTATTATATGGATCAAGTCACACTTAAATAATACTTACCCATTGTTTACCCACCCTTGAAAACTTCAACGAGTTTAGGGTTTGACATCTATATGTTAGGCCCAAAATACACCCGCCCTGTCTCAGAAGGGCGTAGTGTGTAGTGTGAGCAATGTTAAATACTTACTGGTCGGGTGTTCGGTTGCAGACTGCCGAAAGAGCACGCTCCGCGGAGACGAGATCAACGCCGCCTTCCTGCAGGCGCCCCCACAGGTCACTACTCACTCACTCTCACCAATATTCGATTTGTAGCCGTAGAGTGTTTAATGTCACTTGATTTGCGTGTCGGTCACTGAAGATGAGTGGCTCGTTTGCCAACCTGCATTCTTAAAAAAACATTGACAATTCCTGGGTTTTATATTTTATTTCAAAGATTATATTTATTTCGCCATAAGACTTTCATACATTCAAAATGGCTAATAAGAGCAACTATAATCGATAAAAGTTGAACCAAATTAAAAGAATCAATTCTCTCAGGATGACAGTTCGACATCTCCCTCGCCCAACAAACTCCATAAGAGTCCGTGGGGCAAGATGCGCGACATGATCCAGACCCACCGCGAGTCGGTGAAGAAGCGGTCGCGCGGCGGGTGGCGCGGCGCGGAGGGCCCGCTGCGGCGCCGCTCCTTCAGCGACGGCGGCGACAGCGACGCGCCGCCCGCCCTCACCCTCACCATACCCTCCTCCGAGGAGCTCGGTGAGTTGTATACGTTACAGAACATTCAGTAGGTGTAGTTGTGACTCGTACACATTCAGCATATTTGTCGCGCGTGTGGTGGTTTTGATGCCCTTCCCTCGTGGCCAGCAGCACGCGCTGTCGTCACCGCAGCTACTGCCGGGGGAGGCGCTTACTAACACGACCATGTTATTTGTATATGTAGTGTATACGCGCGACAAATACGCCTACGGCCCTATGTAAGAATTACGCCTCACATTACATGTTTTGTGCCGTTGCTTGATTGTATTTATAGTATTTAATATAATTATGTATTTAGGTACCGCGCAGTAAATGCACACTTGTATAAGTTGTGGATAACGAAACCAACCCAAGTTATGGACCGCCATACTAATTAATTATTATACTTTCTTGTCTACTTCCTTATCGCCACTTAACTATTGTAATTTAACTTTCTTAATATTTACTTAACTACGTACCTAACATTTTCATACACGTACAATATTTTGTGTGTTTATACGACAAAGTCCTTTTAGGGGTCAAAGGTTACCTGTTTAGAAGTAGTGAGCTTATAATGTGGTTAGTAACTTCATCTAAATTGTAAAGGAATAATCCGTAAGTGACCATCACGGTTCGAGTTTATTTACCAGCCCTTATGTTTATGACTTAGTGTGCACAATAGGATATACATCGAATGGAAACTCTGTATGATACATGGCCAATGATCAAGTGCAGGGAGTGCGGAGTGGGTACAAAGAGGGCGAGTGCTCGTCGCATGAATGTGTTCCGGTGATTCGTTGAAATCAAGCCAAATATTTCCATTTGACTGTCCTCTTTAACTCGTCCCTGTTGCTGTAGGCGACTTTATCGCAAAAATACGGAAAACGTGACATACTTACATGCAATAATGTGAAACAGATTTTATTCCTCGGAATTTTGAAGGAGCACTGTGAGCCATTTCATCTACTTCTAACATATATTGAGCTGACCGGGGCCGGGGGAATACTTGTGTACTGACAGGACATGTTGAGATTTGATTGGCTAATCGGATCACCAGATACTGAACAAATACCATCTCTATCCCTATTTTAGCTGTTCATATCGCATCGCGGCTGTCATTACTCCTTAGGTGATCAAATTGCTAGCTTGTTTAGTGGCGATAGCCTCGGAAGTGGAATGGACTGCTGAGACGATTGTCAGCAGGTTCAAAACCCAAGGGCCCTCACCTCTAACGTATTTAAAGTTGTGTGTATTCTTTAGGAATTATCGCTTGATGAACGGTAAAGAAAAAAATCGTGAGGAAACCTGCATACCTAAAAAGTTATCTGTAGGAATTTTGAGGGTATGTGAAGTCCGCCAATGCGCACTAGGCCAGTGTGATGGACTAAGGCTTAATCTCTCTCATAAGTCGAGGAGGTCCTTGCCCAGCAGTGGGCCAGTAGTATATTATTATTGCCTCTTGCCAAAAATATATTTATGTGGGTGATCGGAGCTAACATAGTACCATTACAGTAATAACGAGACAGAGAGGCCTTCCGGCTACAGATGTGATTTTGTTTCCGAAGAGTGTGTGGCTTGCCCGCCGGCGCGGTCGCTGGAGCTGGGCGCGCGCCCGCCGCACCGGCCGCACCGGCCCGCGCGCGCCTCCAAGTGGACCAAGGTGAAGCGCGCCTTCCTCACCTCCGCCTCCATGTCGGTCCCGTCCAGCCCCAACAGGCACAGCGCCTTTTTCACTGACGCAGGTAAGTGCGGCTGCGAGCTGCCGACCCTAGACACTCGCCGCTCACTGTCCATTTTTACACTCGCACACACCTACACAAAAATATACTAGCCTTACCCGTTGTGTGGCCGTAGGCTGTCTATTGCCTACACGGTGAGTCCGGGTTTACGCCTGTATTGGCTCACCTGTATACCCTATACACACACCACAGCGGAGTCGCGGCGACACGTGCGCTTTTGAATACCGATTTTATTTAGTTGTTTTTAATTATATGACAGCCTAATTTGTGCTATACTTAGGTTCATAATGCACGATCTGCTACCAAACTTACTGCACATAACAGGAAACTTGTTTAAATATTTTTTTCATTAGAGGAACATGTTATTTAAATCAATAGTCAATTTTAAAACCACTTAGTCGCCTTGTTGTTCTAAAGCACTAATGATAGCGGGCTATTATATATATTGGCTATAGACCGAGAGATCCTAGTATAGAATTTTGGTTGAACGTGTTTTTCTAATATAAAGGTACTTAGATTTGGGTACAAATAGAATAACAAACGAAGACACGATTTAAAAAACATGTTCTATTTCTTTCCGTCTCATCACATCCTCCTTCTACTGATTCTGTGACCTCGATAACTGCGAAAAATCATTATCTAGCGCTCCTATAGTATGGTGGTCCATAATGTTTATCGGTAATTATTCAGACGCCAAATATTTAGACTTTCCAAATATTTGGGTGTTTCTGTCGGAATGTATTGCCTACTGGCTAATTTTAACGGTAATGCGAATTTAATCGAGCTTTATTGGAGGGCAGACTATGAGCGGCCGTCCGGTGCTGCACTAATAGCAAAATTCTACTTATAAATCAAGTGAACATGATCATTTTTACCTATTTTCGGTTATTGTAATAAAAAATGGTGACCTTCTTGTAATAAGAAGATACATATTTTTTAACTGTTTAATTTTTACCTGTGTTACACTTGAACTTCAACTATATGCGTATTTCATTTTCAAGTTCAATCTGTGGCCGGGGTATAATTGATATCAGAATGATCGTGAAATGTATTGATAACTAAAATACTTTTTCTACTTATTAACCGTTACTACTAGTCTACTACATACTATATTATTACTATATACTTACCCAATATTTAAAAAATAAATTGATATATTATTGGTAAAACCTCAATCTAGAGTTAGGTACTAATTAAACTGATGTTAGGTGAGATTGAACGTCTGATTAAACAACCGTATTTATTCGATACCTAATGATATCCTGTTATTCTGCGGTGTTTTCGCCGGCTCATTATACCGGCCTGTGAAATCCGGATATACATAGTTTGGTCCATTATCGCCACACACTTATGTGAACTACTGTAGCGGTTTTACCACCGAATGTACCGTGGTCGCTATATGCTCCAGCGGATACAAAATATATCCTCCTACCAGCATTGACTAGTACATTTTTAAAAGTAGACATCTAGTGAAAGTTACGAAGCTACGGTACCTATGTAATGAAATCATTTTCTTACTTTATTTCGGTAATTTACAAGTCTACCACACATAATAGGTAGTGGATAATGGAAGCAACGGTTTTATTTACAACATTAAACTACATCACGTTTTGAACATACATGATAAAAGCCCACCTACGTATCTCATTCTTTATTCGAGTATTCAGTTTGTTGCACAATGTACAATTGAGTCTCGACTGGATACCTCACATTAAACACTGATATTGTAGTCATAAGACTCCATAGAAAACATGTTTGCGTAATTTACACTTTTATTTACATTGTTAGAATCAAATAACATTGTACTCGTTACTTTCAATGCATGTAATATTGCGTAGGTATTTAACGCTAAATAAAGCCACTGTGTATGCAGTTTAATATAATATATGGTTATTAGCGAAAAGCATGTTAGTGGGCGCGCTAGACGGCGCGCGGAGAGAACAAATGGAACAATCCCGAAAGCGTTGGCACGTGCATGTGATTATTAGCCAGTGAATTACGATAGATTACAGAGCTTTGAGCATACCGTAGAGTGCGCTAATGGGAAGACGCCGAGGTGTAGCATGTGTGATGTGCCAAGGGTACAGCCGCGCGGGCGGGGGATTTTGCAGAGGTCCTGGTGCAATTATAATTGCCTGGCTAAATCATCTGATTTACCGAGTGATATACCGAAATCACTTTCCAAAGCACTTTGAATACGGGATAAAATAAGGCTATACTTCAGCCAAATTTCAGTGTTTTACTGACAAATATTCAACTTTTATAAGTGTCTAGTATTTAGAAATATTTATATATAGCCGATGTACGGGAGAAGAGGACTCTAGCCTTCATAACGGTCAGCAGTAAACCTGCAATATAAACAGAGAGACACGCAGTAAACAGCATGTGTTTTCCGCAGCACTGCGACCGGAACCCATCGCATGACTCATTACAAATAATATTTGATGTGTGCAGTGTAACTAGTATTTAGATATTGCACCACATGCATTTAATAAACAAATACTGTGCAATACATATAAACGACTGATGGATGCAGTCGCCAAACTTGAATGTATATATAAATATATACCTACGTTCAAGTTTGTATAACAAATGCGCATACAAAGGCAATAAGGACCCTTAAATACATTTTATGACAAAAGTAATATTTTTCCTCTAAATTACAATTACAAAAAACATACAACTGCCTCCATCTAATCCTCCCATTGCCTAGTGTCGCGCGTGTCCTGCGCAGTGCGCGTGCGCCGCATTCTCGTGGAGACGCAGCTCAAGACGCAGATAATAACGTCATCGTAGGATCCATCTACCATTCGTCGCTCAGCGCTGTAATTAACTGTACAAACGCAACTCGTGCAGACCCACATAACGCCAAAACTTAATAATTCGTCAATAGACGACATGAATCCAGGACATTGGTTGAAGCACAGATAGACCACGATGATATGATATATGCACAACTCACTACATGGGCTCAGTCTTTTTCCTTCAAATAGGAGTAAGAGACGTTGCACCAACATTATCAGCCACAGGAATCGACTGATAAGAACATAGGCCTTCCCTAAAGATTTCTTCGCAGACTTCTTAGAAGCAGCACTCATTCAGCTTGTTCCTGCGACTTTTATCAAGTCGTTTGTTCAACTTGCAGGTGGGACTGGAAAGTTAGAACCCTGGGGCCACAGCCAAGACGCCTTTCTACGATCGTTAAAGTTAATGGAGAACAAAAAAATATATAAGAATGACATATTCAAGCGACAGACTTCCGATTTAGACAGATTTTCATTCGCATAAATATTTTAGTTTTGTATTAACGTAAAAGATTGAAGAAAGGTGTTTTGGCTACGGACCCTCAACGCAAATAGCGAGCTCTTATACGTTAAATTGATTTTGCTAGAAAATGGCGCCTAACGTCAGGTACAGGGCGCCCACTATCGATATAGAGACTCCTACGCGATGATGGACTGGTGGAACATGACAGTGAGTCGCTTTATGCGGTCACAACACACATTCAAAACAACAGTACTGCAGCAACCAAGCCAGAATGTAGATCGTGACCCCAAAACATATAAACGAAAAATCCAACACTTACCCTGACAGCGACTTGTAGCGCGCTGGCCGTGTCCATCCATTACCCGCTGGCGCGCCGCCAGGCGTGGATATATGAATAATTAAACAAAGTGAAATAGGGCATTCACCTGTGTTTTGTTATGTAACGTAAAAGGTCGGCGCAAACCTTTTGATGATAGATATGTGTAGCGGTGGAGTGAATATAAGTAAGGTAGAGTCGCGCTGTACATAATTAGATTTGTCTGCAGCATGAATGGGCCGGCTCGCCCGCGGTATTCCATTACTTCATCACTAAACTAACGAGAAGTGTCAGTTTTACGAACTGATAAGCACGTTCCAAATGATTAGTAACATTGTTGATCATCAACAAAATCAATCTCATATCCGTTCTAAATCTTTATTCATCCACGGTAATGTTCAACAGCGCGGCCCCTGTGCCGCCCACGGATGAGGGTGATTATACCACGAATTTATAAATCTAATACATATTAGTAAAATTTTATTTAAAAAATTATAATAGTTATGAAAAGATCGCTTCAAATACATTCGAATCATTCAAAAGCCGTCAACGTTGAAGTATTTCAGACGTTCATGGATGGGTATCTATTTTAAAAGCTATGACCGCCGTCCCTTATATTATAATTGTATGGTATCTAACGTGGAGCGCCCCGGCCTGAACGTTAGTGCGGATAAATAACTCAGTAGATATTTGATCCCTGACAATTATGATTATAATCGCCTCCTACGTATTCACCGAAATAAAAAACGAAAACAGCTCATAAAGCGTTTCATAATACCTCAAGATTAAATTCACATCATATTAATCTTCACGGCAATACAAATAATTCCAGTCCTCGCACCAGACGCTGACGTCAACTCAAACCATACGATTTTCAATTCCATCGCGCGCCATGACCGGCCCGTATTTATGGTTAGGTAAACAAAGAGAGTAATGTAAACACACGCGAGTTATCTACGTCTCGTAAACACTTTGGTATTTCGTAAAGCTGGCCTATTTTTAATACTGCATAAATAGTAGTTGCTGTATGGCTGATGGCTATATTTTTGATAGAAAGCTTCGGTGAATCTCGACGGGGTATACCTAAAAGGACACGTATAATGCCGCAAGCCGAAGCTATTTTAAACTTGTTCATAGTACTTGTGTGCATATTATGAATTCATTCGTTTATTTCATACCTTACTGCAACATGGTTGAGGAGGCCAATGGCTGGCACATGCGTCATACTTGTGAACGGGTGCTGCTTGTGTGGACTGTTTTACCTATTTCGCTTGCTATATCAAGTAGTAGGGGTATTATGAGTATAATACTTCACTTCCTAAGAGAGTTATGCACTCATATGGAAAGGACAATGCCCAAAACCAGGCTATCTTTGCGTCAGTCATGCGTCTTAACCAAATAACCATGTAAAATCATAATTTTAATTATTACTTCATTTGTATTTATTTCAGCCATGAGCAAATAGGGGTTTTAAAGATATGAAAAAAGTTGTTTAATTGTTGTAAATCAAACACCGGATAATTTACTGCCAATATGGCGAATTGATACCAATTTATAACAAATTCCCTTTTAAATGGAATAAAAAAGTTAATATGCACAATAAATGTGCTTGTACTTGAATATATAATATATGGATTAAATATTCATTAAACAAAAATATTGTTATAAAAAATATTTTACTTAATAATTATAACCAAACTCCAAATAGCTGGTAAAAAAGATAAAATATTAATCCTTCTAAAAACAAACCAATGGCGACTTGTACTTGCATTGACAGAAATACTAAAGTCAGCTAAAACATGTTTGGACTTTATTTTTAATTAAATGAATATATGGGTACTGATTTTTATTACACTGGCAACTGAAATGAATGACATTTTGACACTAGATTTGTCAGAATAAAAATATTTAATTATTAAAATATTTTACTCAAGATCAGAGTGTTATTCTTATGTATTTTAATGTTGAGTCGAGAAATTCACTGTTAAGAAACAAGGTGTATAATGTGTGTTCCGAACTTTGAGACGGAAGGCTTTTAGTTAGCAACACAAAGTCGTCTAGAACCTAGACCCAGGACAATTAATCGAGATGACATACTTATCCCGGCGATGTTTTAACTGCACCATTGCGATGCCACAGCAACGATAAGTATATTTTATAGACAAGCTATCCAGTTTGTAAGTTATGTAGATTATTATTAACCTACCCACAATGTGGGAAAAATCTTGCAAAACTAAAGAACACAGTTTAACAATAAAAATAATCTGAAGATGTTTACTCAACTTCTACATTATATTTCAGGTTTCAAGGCTGGAACGAGTTTGTGCTGCCTGCTGGAGATCAGTTAATAGAGAGGTTTACAGACAACAACGACATGACATGACCCGACCAGCACTGCAAGAAGTCATTCACTCACTTCAGCAGTATTATAAGCGTGTTGCGGCCACATCAAGTTCTTGTTTGTTTTCTGGGAAGCCATATCTATCAAAAATACACATCTATATAAAAATATACATCGGATTTCGTATTTCTTGTTTTATTTTTCTTTTCCTATGATAAGTAACTATTAGCCTAATTAGGCTGTGAAGTTAGCTCCTGGGTTCCTGTTCGTTTTCCAGGCCAAGCAACTATTTCTTGTTTGTTTGTTTCTGACATGACTTGCCTGGGATCGGAATCCTCCAAAGAGGGTTGGCATCACGCATGCGGCCGGTTATAAAAACTAAGCTGAATTTATTCTACAATATGTGTTGACGCCATATTGAAATGAGCTAATGGTAGGTGAAAATAAAGATTAAATTAATCCATGTAATAGAATAACTCATAAGCCAGAAAAATATGTACTTACACAAAGGGTCGGGTAGTATATGCTCAGTGGAAAAATTAATATTCCGCCATACTATCTTAGAAGTTTTATTAGCGCTTCGTCTCATCAGATATGTTAATACCTATCAGCTTCTTATAAGAGCGATTAAAGCTAAGTGAAAAGAATGTCCAATAATTGTTTATAGCAATATCAAGTAGGTACTGCAATACTGAACTTAATTAGGCACGTAGGTACTTTCTACCGTACATCATTGCAGTCGATACTTAACCTCAAAATAACCGAGTTAATAAAATTCTGATTACTCCGAACTCCCATCGAATATCCAATTGTTTTCAATTTATATGAGATTTAGGATATATTCCCTATAGTTTAGCGAAGGTTTTGTACAGACGCAAGCGTAGCCCAACTTTCATACAAAAATGGGCATTCTCCTTTCATTTATTACCTATTTTGCGAGTATATGAATGAACTGCTCTAAAGAACAATAAAAAAACAATAACATTTTTTTCTCTACATCATGTACTTTAGTTTATACCTACAACTGATTTTGAAAAGAGCAACACCTGAATTTCTTGCCCGTTCTTCTCTGGTGAGAACTGCTTTCCGCACCGGTGGTAGAGTTAATATTGACGGAATCTAAATGATTAATTTTATTTCAATACATTACACTACGCTATCGCACAAATATATTAATAATTTTCTTATATCGTGCAGCTTTTCCCACTCGTTAGAATCTTCCAAAAGTGGTTTAGGTGTAGTAGCTAATTAACTAGCAAGGATTTTCCGACCCATCGTCCTGTATTGAACTTCTCTTAGAAGTCGTATAAAGTTTTTGTCCAGTAGCACGACATGTAAAGACTAATAAACATTCATTTATACTAAGATTAAATGAACAAGATAAGGTATAGCTTTTATTCTTTGCAGATGCGTTAATATATGACCTCAGTTTTAAATTGTGCCGGCCTCACTGACTGCCGAACTACATTCTGCATACAAACTAAATGATAACGAAAATTCTATTCTCAAACTTTTACTGCCGCAGTCACCTTGGACTAAAATAACCACTAGAAAAGTTTACGATTAACCATAAATTTTATTATTGCCATCAATCAAAACCGACTTATAAAACTATTAATATAATTACTGGCAAACAATTCTTCAATCATCCTTAATAGCGGTCCCTGCTACATCGTTAGTATCCACGGATTTCAAATCTTGCTGAAGTTTGATTAATTTTCTTTTGAATCTCTTATCGAGCTCTTTTCCTTTATCAGTGAGCATTCTTCTTATTAGGTCTTTCATTTCTTGTACTTCTTCGATGTTTTCCTGAACACTTGGACGGGAGTCATCCTTTTTCTTATTATCTATGTCAAGAATTGTCGCGTTATTTTCTAGAAGATAGCTTTCCACTTCTGCTGTTGTGTCGTTATGATATACGCATTTCCTGACGTGAGCGATGAGATCAAACGCTGCGTCCTCGACAGTCTTGATGACCTCTATGAGACACGCCTCGTGCATCGCGCCGTGCGCCAGAAGTTTCGTCAAGTCTACCACGCCTTCGATTAATTTCCCTGTCACCTCCATCATTGCGGTTTTTATTAGTGGCGACTATAAGAAAATAATTAATTTTATTTGTGATTTGTAGTCGTTATAATGTTCTAGAATCATAAAAAAATATTCTCTGGTCAATGTCAGCTAAAGATCTTGTGTCCCAGTGTCACTTCGACCCATGTAATACTTTCTTTTAAACGAGATATTTATCTATGACTAAGGTTCAGACGTGTACAGCCAATGAAACGTTTTATATAATAATTGCTAATAATATTATTGCCGATAGTAAAGTAAAATATAAGAAAAATAAATGATCGTCATCGATTCATGGGACAGACTTGTCTTCTGTATAGTGTAGGTAACGTAAAATGTACCACGCTTACGATAAGTATTAGAGTGAACTTTGTCCGTGAATCGATCCTAATGAAGACTTTAATTGCAACTCAATATAAGCATGGGCTTGTTAATAAAATAATAAAACATTAATATAAGTCTTATTATCTTATTATTTATATACTACGTAATTCTAATAAATATTTATAATAGGAAATCGAGGTAGGCTTACACTATAAAATATTCTTTCTAAACATAAAACGTTAGTCAGATGAGTTTATTTTTATTCGGCTCCGGATGCGAAAACTATACAACGAGCGTTTGAAATTCCATAAATCAACGCTCATGTAACGAGGTTCGCAGTTTTAAGAGGATTCATCCGCGAAATATCTCGTGGCGCCATCATCTCCACTAGTCAGTGAACAAACAGTACTGTCGGATGACCTCACTGCATTAGATAACATTGACTATTGAACATAACATCAACTCCATAATTTATTATTTTGTCTACGGCTTTCCTGTGATAGAAAGTAAATAGGTAATTCAAAACTCCTCCCTTTTTCTCTTTGAATATTTGCGTCACGAATGAAATTTGTAGAGACAGCATATATTTGCGGATATTCAGCGTGCAACGTCATCTAAAATACGCATGTCACGCGACTCACTCTGAATATGTAACAGGAACCCTCATGATAGTATTTAAACGAGTGCACGTAGAATGTACCTTAGAGATGACGCACTTGATGACCTTCTTGAGTGACTCGTGGTTGTGTCCGCATGTCTTGAGGGAGCCGTAAAGCTCCCTCTTCTGCTCGTATATCTGAAAATCCGACACAAACATCTGGACATTTCTTAGCATGTATTTTTACCGAGACCGACTCGTTTACGTAAAACCGCGGGCGGTCTTTACGTTTCTTAGAAAATAAGTCTTTAAATGATAGGATAACGTTACAAACGCAATAGAAATCAAATGCCGTGGTTTCTTACTTGTTCTGTTGTTGGAGATAGCGAGGTAAAGGCAAATAAGATATTGTCAATTAAGATGAAGATAAACCGGAATAATACTGAATTCAGCGTTTTTGTAACATGCAGTTTATGATAAGAGGTTGGTGTCGTGGAGAACATAAGACACAAGTCGTAGTAGACCCTCCATCCCCTGAAAAGTTTTTAACGCGGGCAGAGTCTCTAGTAACATATAGTTAGGGCGTAAAGGTGTTTGCTGTAATTTCTATTCTACCATACTTTTTCTTTTCTTTATTTTCCATCGAAACTATTGCGTATAAACGTATCTTTTACTCCGCAACATTGGGTGACGGTAAGCATCGTTTAAAATCAAAAGATGAATATTAAATTTTTCTTGTATCTTATGTTTAAAAAACTAAGCACCTATTCTTATTTTTAGACTTATCCCTAACAAATTATGTTACCTAATTCTATAAAACTTTGCCACTGCTCAGGGCACCCTCACCGGCATAAGACCTTGCTTGATCATATCCTTGAGAGCGATTACGGTGCGAACCGCATGCGCAGGGTCGTGGCCGATGAGCGCGTACCCGCACACAACCATCTGGTGCAGCGCTTTCTCGGCCAGCGCCGCCGTCGCGTTCTGCTGTTCCACCAGGCATTGCTCTACCTTAATAAATTAACATAACGTCACGGTTAGAAAACTATTCAAATTATAATCGATGGATTGGACCAGTTCGTCAAAGAGGGCAACAGTAAAATTTTTATTTCATAAACTAGATTCTTGGAACACCAATTCCGTAATATTTTTCTGGATGGATAAACATTCCAAGAGTGCTCTATAGGTGTGTTGCGTCACCTGTATCTGGTTGGTCTGCTTCATGCCGTCGAGCAGGTCCTGTAGTTCCGCTAGCCTATCCTGGATATGGACGGTGCCGTTCTGGAGCAGCATTTTGATCTTTATCAGGACAAGATCCACAGACCTGTCGGGTTTTTAAACTATATTCAAGACCTCTGTTGGTTGACTTCAATTCCAAAGTGGGACACAACACTAACGTTTTTATCGGATTCTTTGTTACAAAAACACACTGTGAGACGAAAATATCGTAGGCATCCTATCGAATGATTTTTCAGAAAATTAAAGACGCATACTAAAATACTGTGTCAACGTTCATGGTAAAAATTTGTGATTTCAGAGTTTGAATAGTTTATTATTTTAATAGAGACGTTGTGCTTCTGGAGACTCGCCTCTCGAGGTCCACTTGAAACTTCCTCTCGATGCTCTGCAGCAGATCCTCGCCGAGTTTGTGTGTCAGTTCATCTTCTATAACTTTGTCTATCTCCCCTTTAGCCACCTCCATTGTTCCTGCTAGCTTATTGCCACGAGTTTGACCATGCAAAATAAAAATGCAAACATCAATTGAATCCATAAAGAATCATTACAATCGAAACGCAAAACAATCGTCCTTAATATCATGATGATAGCTTTCTTGTTTTTAACGGCATGAGATGTAAATATAAGCCTAACAGGGAGGCTTCGTAATTTTTCCTCTCCCGCTATCCCTTTATAAGCTACATTATGATATAACGAATTAATATCAATTACCAATAGAATTAAGTAATATTTATTACTTACCGAACACGTGACGAACACGCCGAGAAACGACGCCATAATACTCAACGACTTTTTGTTTTTCATAATTTTATTGGTTGCACTTATTTATTTATGTAGGCAGTGAGGAAACGTTCTGTGGAAATTGGCAAATTCCGAACCGAATTTTAACTGTTAAGTACAAAACAATGATTTTGGCCGTCGTCGTCGATCGGCGTCACAAAATTAAGGGTTGGAACAACATTTGCACATGAAGCAAATCAGCGGTAGTCAGTCCTGATGGGCAAAAAACTTTTGCCCATGTAAACAAGAAAAGAAATAGATAAAAATTTACCTGTATATATATATTTAGATAATAATATCGCCTAGTGTAGGGCTCAGTGGTAAAGCCACACGTCTCAGTACTGTTTGTTATACGTATATACTGCACAAGCGGGATAAACAAACACTCCCTCAGTATAATCAGCAGCACCGTCGACGAGTGTCGGACGATATGAGCCGTGTTTACGATATTACCGGCAGTAAAAGCGATTTTATAACGGTTGAAGTGATGGCAATCACTTCAACCGCTATAAAATAAAGGCCGACGCGGTCCACTCAAGTCTCTGCTAATATTACAAACCACTTGGACGTTACTGTTCTGTAGAATTTTATGAAACGAAAAAAAATTATGCGCCTTCGTTCGCAGGTATCCTTTCTTCCAGATATCTTTTGAACCCATGATAAATTATCACTATAGAATTATAGGTTTACATCTTATGTTAGATCAAAATCAATGCCATCGTCAATTTTCAACTCTATTTCTCTGTTATCTTATTTTTTCCGGCCATCATGTCTTTGTTTCGACCTGTCTATAGAAATAGGGTCGTTGCGCTGGTTAGCGAACTATTCAATTGAGTTGTTGTCTTCAGTCGAGTCAAAATATATATCATTTACATATAAAATAGCGACATTATACATTGGTCCTAAATATAGTCTAGTAGGGAAACAAAATATAGACTATCGCAATTCCATTCATAAATTATAAAAAATAAGAGGAGGCGTGTAAAGAAAGCGAAAGTGTTAGTTTACGACCACTATACTACTTATTTCTGTCACTAGTGTGTTAGATTGCGAGCAGTATTTTATACAATAAAAATAAAGTTATAAAACAACTTTTATAGAAACAAAATATTTTTACATTCTTAACGGAAATCATTCCTTTCAAATCAAACATAATTAAACATCATATAATAAACAATATTAATAGTTTTTAATGAACTGTTTTTTTTTATTTGTAGAATCAATACACACATATTTAGGTCTTGTATCTCCGAAGGGGTAGGCAGAGGCGCAACAGGTGCCCTCACTTTCCGCAGTGTGTAGTCCACCCTATGATGTGATAGGCGGCGAGCCGATCGGGCGTAATATTAACTAAATAAAAATTAGTTATAAAACACATATTAGGAATTTTATGGTTGACTACTGAACATACCCAGTTAAGGGCTTTGAAACTTGGCATGGAGATAGTTTGATACTCGAGGACATAGGATAGATACTTAAATTAGATAGATACTTATTTCTATTTATATTTATCCCCGTTTTACGTCAATTGAATTTTTCAATTCGAACCAGTAGTTTCTGAAATTAGCGCGCTCAAACAAGCAAACAAACTCTTTTGCTTTTTATAATACTGTAGATGCGCCCCCGGCACCGAATGTTTTAATGAACTTTCAACTTCATGATAATTATAATAGCTATTACAAGTAAAAGCTAAATATTACATTTGCAAACGTTTCTTTGGTCTGATTTGGCCAATAGTTTTCTATCTACCTACAGTATATATAATATTTACAAATGTAACATTGATATACCTAATATTTCAACCAAGGATTTAAACGTACAATACCGTGTAGCTACGCCTACCGCCATCTAGTGAGCGTTATAGTACAACGCCCAAGGTCAGCGCTCAATAGCATTGGCTCTACTTAAAGTCTTAAACAACTTATTTTCGTTTACGGTCATCTTCTTTTGTATTAATAGTCGCAAACTGCCATCGGTCGTACTTTGTGAACTATCTCAGTTAGCGACCACATTTTAAAAGTGAATTAATGAAACATTATATTGTGATCGTAAACTAAACTGTAGAATTTAGAACTCCTAATTCTAAATTCTACAGTATAAGGAAATATAAATAAGATATCGCACGTCAGAATTCGAACACATGGTCGGTTATTAACGTTTCAATAAAATATGCATTTCATTAGCCGCCTAAGTGATTTTAATTTAATATAAGATAAGAATTCATCTATCAACTATTAATTTAAATCAATATCTACGTAATTAAAGTAATAGTTATAATTATAAGTTACACCTTTGAATGCCGCACGGCTTGTTATTATTTTTTCCTTTTAGTAGGTACATGTCCATTTTAACCTCTCAGTCAACACGTAAAATGAACATCCTTTTTTATTTTAGGCTAAATGATCAGTATGAAGTTTATTCAAATATCATACCATACATCAACGATCAAATAATATTTAAAGAATACTCTTTGTTTTTATTTCGATAAGAAAGCTTATTATCTGTAATCAAATAAATCTATTCAGGGAAGTGGTCGCGAAACCGGCGCGGCGTAATGACCGTATGTAGTAAATGTATTTGACTTAGACATGACATTTTACTCGATTTTAATAACATTGTATGATGATACTACATATTATTATTATTATATTTAGTTCCGAATCGGATGGCCCGGGGACTTGTTCTTGCAATGTTTCCTCGCGCGGCGGGTCGCTGATCCACGACTCTCTGCCTCGTCCTTACTTGCACCCCAGCATTCTTCTTCCTGACACAAATACTTTGAAAAACAACTATTTAAACCAGTCGCGTTGGATCTGCCCGTGTGGTTGACTCACAAAAAATCTAGCTCGTCGGTAATGTTTATCATTGAGAATGCAATAACAATAAGAAGATGGTAAAAAAATTGTTGGTTCAGCCCTTTAGGCGGAACATTATCGTCTTACCGCATCAAAGCAGCACACTACGCGGCACAGGTCTTTCTTGTCGATTTTATTCAGTAATTCGTAAAACTGGAACAAGCAAAAATGTATTTCGTCGAGATGATTTGATGATTGCTTTACCAAACTGTAATATGTCTTACAATACCGCTCCCACAACCACTGCAACTCTTGTCACCGAGGATCGACACCACGCATTACGGCGCATTTATTCACACAGAATGTTTGTTTATGTTGGTTATCTTTGCGGCAAGTGTAGGAATTAATACTGTATTTCGCGTACCATGGTATTAAAACTTATTATAATAGCGCTTTTTAAAAATAGATACGTAGAGCGCAGATGGTTAACGCTTACAATATTACTCAACAACAGTAAACCATAAAGAGTTTGGCACGATCATATTGACATGCTTTCGTTATTGCGCTGGTTGTTGTGTTACCTGTAGCTTGGCCCGGTAGAGCGCTTGTCGAGCCGCAGTCCCCACCACTTCCGCGATGCTTCCGAGTCGATGCCATGTACTGGAAACATATTACAGCGTCACACGTTGACTCCACTTTACCATTCTAAATATCTTTTATTATGGGGGTGGCTCACATTACACGACGACAAGCTATTACATTCGAAGAATACACTACCGCAATATCAACAGATCGGTGCGTTGGTGATTTCCTTTTTATAGATATCTGCCACATCACGTAATATTTTCATTAGTTTACATCGGTTTTCTTGGATAGTGAGATGATAGAACTACATACCTGTATGCAGGTCAAATTAAGATATTCCAGCGATATACTAGCACTCTCTGAAAATCAACCGTGGTCCTTACTTCAGTAGGCCGGTGTAGAGTTGGCAAGCCCAGTCGGCAAAGGTGCCGGGGCGATGCGTGGCAGGGTCAGAAGCACATCGCACGCTGGGATCGCCGAGCGGCAAGTACTACGGAACACCGAACAATAATGAGCACCTCGTGTATCGGAGTGTAGAGTTCAGTACATTTATATGAGTTATTAAATTCGGGACGACAATAAACAGCATTTAAAATTAACAACACAAGAAGAAATTTAGACACTCAATAGAACAGCGAGTTCGATTAAGAAAAGACATTATCAGTCTTACATATGAACTTGTTTTACCGTTAAGAGGTGGTTAAGAATTGTGAAACGGAAGTAAGCTCACCAATACAAACATGGAGATCAACACGTAGAGAACTACTTTGGTTATGCACAATATTGGACAGTCGCCGGCTGCAACTGAAAACACTAGTCAAAGATTATTTAGATACGAGAATATTCATAACAAATTCCTTGAGAAGTTGCGTTGTTGGGCGATAATTCATTGCCGATATAGATATACAGATTTCTGCGTTGCCTATCCATGTACCACGTATTTTTATTAAAGGATCACCAACATATACATTAATATTAGCAATGGCAAGTTGCAGTATAAACTATGCTATTAATTTAATTGACGTGCATACAGGCGACCTTGACGTGCACAAAAACAAGATGAAATTCCTACAAATATTGAAACTATTTAGATAATATAATATAAAATGAATGGGTTTAGCATCCGCTCAAGTACCTGGTCGTCGATGCTGCCCATTTACTTCCATTTCTGTGCACATTCAGTTCTACTCAACACGCACTTTTACGACTCAGAATTCTGTGCATTGTCTTGAATTACATTACGTGTAAGAATGTCATAAAAATAGTATATGAATAGCTATTTTAAAACGAATAATTTATGCATTTGAATAAATATACTTAGTCTGGCCATAAATACTGTTACACTTAATTATAAAAAAATATTACATTTGAATTTCGAATCTGTCATTTTTATACGATTGTTCATTGTGTTTTCTCATTTTGGCGCCAATACATTGTAAAATATTTTGCGATATTAAAATGGTGTGGGGTGATAAAGAGAACCGAATCGCTGTGATAGCATTACACAAAGTAGGTATGGAGCCAAATGCAATTTTTAAAACTCTCCATACACTTGGTATTAGTAAAATGTTTGTGTACCGGGCTATTAATAGGTACAATGAGACCTCCTCTGTTTGTGACAGAAAAGATCTGGCCGTCCACGTAGTGTTCGTACGAAAAAGGTGGTCAAAGCAGTAAGGGAAAGAATTCGAAGAAATCCTGTCCGAAAGCAAAAGATTTTATCTCGGGAAATGAAGATAGCACCTAGAACCATGTCGCGTATTTTAAAAGATGACTTAGGACTTGCAGCCTATAAGAGACGCACTGGCCATTTCTTAACTGATAATTTAAAGAAGAATAGGGTGGTAAAATCGAAACAACTACTGAAGCGGTACGCAAAGGGAGGTCACAGAAAAATTTTGTTTACGGATGAGAAAATTTTTACAATTGAGCAACATTTTAACAAACAAAATGACCGTATTTATGCTCAAAGCTCTAAGGAAGCTTCCCAATTAGTCGACAGAGTGCAACGTGGACATTATCCGACTTCAGTGATGGTTTGGTGGGGTGTTAGCTATGAAGGAGTGACTGAGCCATATTTTTGTGAAAAAGGTATCAAAACATCGGCACAAGTGTATCAAGATACCATTCTTGAGAAGGTAGTTAAGCCCCTTAACATCACCATGTTCAATAACCAAGTATGGTCCTTCCAGCAAGACTCGGCGCCGGGTCATAAAGCTCGGTCCACGCAGTCTTGGTTGGAATCGAACGTTTCGGACTTCATCAGAGCTGAAGACTGGCCGTCGTCTAGTCCCGATCTTAATCCGCTGGATTATGATTTGTGGTCAGTTTTAGAGAGTACAGCTTGCTCTAAACGCCATGATAATTTGGAGTCCCTAAAACAATCTATACGATTGGCAGTGAAGAATTTTCCCATGGAAAGAGTGCGTGCTTCTATTGATAACTGGCCTCATCGTTTAAAGGACTGTATTGCAGCCAATGGAGACCACTTCGAATAAGCTTTTATATTTTTAATTGTTTTATATTTATGTATTAAACTGACACACTGTAAAAGTAATAAATGTTATTTGCAGTTAACAATTTTCTTTTTTCTTTATTACAATATTTATGGCAAGACTAGGTATGATCGCAATCAAAATGAAATTTATCGCATTTGACATGTGACGGGGGATCAAAAGGCGCCAAATGCAAATAAAAATACGTTCAGTAATGTCACCAAATGTTACATTACATTATTATTGTGCGAAATGTCGAATCTAGTCAGCGGCGTGATGATATCGATGGACCTGTAAACTCTATGTGGTACACTTTTAGGTATTCCTATATACATGTTATGTACACTTTGAATAAATTCATCAAAACAGTACTGGACTATTTTGTCAGGAAACGCTGATATTTTCTACAGCGAACGACTTTTCAAATCACATCTTTGTAGAAGATTCCAGGTATTTAGCTAAATCAATATGTTTTGAATAGTACATTTTACGAATTAAATATTTCGTTATTACATTGCACAGGGATAATATAATAATGCATTAAATTAGGTTTAAATAAAATGAGAGTTATTTTATGAGCTAACCAAGTTTATTTTTTGCTCTCGACATTAGCCTTGGGACATGTACCGATACAGACTCTTCCTTTTTCGACGCAGCGCGGACAGTGCCCGCTGCTGGTGGATGGCGACGGCGCGCCTAGGGTCGAGTCCTTCGACGAATGCGCACTAACATTCCCACTTTTCTGTTTTGCAAATTTTATTTCTTTTTCTTCTTTACCAACATCAGTTTTGCTTTCCTTTGCGCTTTTAACTGATAAAGAAGATTTAATTTTGTCAATACCAAGTTTGGACAAATTTAAATCTGTTTTGCTGAGGGCAGATAATTTCTTTCTTATTTTGTCGATGGTTTTATCCTTCCCTTTCAAGTTTTCAATCTCCTTCTCTACCACCTTCTCCTTTAGAACCGTTCCATCGAAGTTAAAGTTTTCATTTGAATCAAGACGGCTTAAATTGAGCAACTGAAATAAAACAAGGGAGTTTATAAATTTAAGAAATTTGATCTGCGGTTTCACTTTCAGTAACCCATTAAATACTAACAATATTTTTAAAGATTATATAAAGCAAAAACTATAAACAAGTTGTCTGACGTTAACTAGAGCGCGTTGTTGTTTATTCAAATGTAAACGAGAGCAACATACAGATTAAAAAAGCAAAGATGAACATCGCGGCTATAACTGACATCACTTTAAAACTAAAATGTTAAATTGCAGAAACTCTACTAAGAACTCAGCAAAGCATGTTACCGTTAAATTCATGGAATGTTATAATATTATGACTTAAATACTTAAGTGTATTTGAATTGAATTTGCTTTGTAAGTCTGTTGAATTCACCTGCGCCGGTCGCTGGCACGACACGCCGCACTCCAGCGCGCTCTGCACCAGCATGTACATCTCCGCGAACTGAAACGTCAAAAAACTGAAGTTATCCTTGGAGAAACCAGCAAGATGCACAAGTAATGCGCCTGCTAATTACCGAACTTATTTTTCGTCCTAATATGTGAAAAGTGACGAACTTTTCAGTACAAATTCTAATCCTTGGTAATATAGCGTGTTTATTTATAGCGTGTTTATTTATATCGTAAGACTGATTTGATTGATTGACCTAGTAATCGATCCCAGCGTAATTGGAATCTCATTAGGAGCAGGCGGCGATCACAATTTAATGCGTTTGGGTAAATCTCTTTTAGTTGTATGTGGCTAAGTATCTATTTCAATGGTTGGCGTAATCACTACTCGACCCATGCTTCTCAAACAAAACAATAATGTGTTACGAGAGTTTTCTTCTGTAATACCAATTTGAAATAGTTTCATCTAAGTGTAGACTGCCCCGGTGGTGTAGTTTTATAGCATGCGCGCTACGACTACCGTTCTGAGAGCTAGGGTTCGAGTCCCAGGTCCAGCAAAGTGATATTGGATTTTCTGCTCATCAGCCCGGAGTCTGTAATTTTGTCAAATTTGGCGATAGGCTCGCCCCCTATCACATCATGAAATGGAATACACATGGCGGAAAGTGGATGCACTAGTTATACTTTTGGGAATAAAAGGCGGGATTGTGTGTATATATGTGTAGGAAGTCGTCTCATAAAGGATTGCTTGACGGAGCGCCACAGAGCTAGTTTCAAAGTCAGTGATGGGAATTGGAAAAAAATGTATATTAAATGATTAAGACAATGATAATTGAGATGAACAAAGCTAGTCACGCGGCGGGACCTTGACGTGATACGGGAGGAGACGGTCAATTATCGCGCCGATACATAACTAAAATAACACGGGAATTTCTCGCGTGCCGCGCTGATTTACCGCCTAAACATTGGAAAGCGTGGAATTCTTGGAATCAATCCAGGATGGTGCAATTTTTCTACGTTGGTGTGTGATTTACCGTTTTTAATATGCTGTAGTAGAACTCGGACAGAGTCTCGACGGTGGTGTTGTACGCCGCGGTCGCCGGCACACAGTTTCTGAAACGATTATTGCGGTTACTGACATCTACATAGTTTATGAAAAGATATTATTCAAATTTTTACGAGAGCAAACAAAAGTAAGGCACCCGAGCTTATGAACGAGCTGGTAAATACCTGAGGACGCTGTCAATGAGCGCACACGGGCAGAACTCGCAGATGCAGTCGTGGGTGGTGGCAGCGCCGCTGGTGCCGGGCGCCGCGGTGCCGACGAGCCCGCTCAGCCCACTGCACTCGCTGCGGCGGCACGACAGCCGACACCCGCCCGACCAGATCTCTCGCAGAGCTGATGCCGTCGCCGTCACCTGACGGTTCTCATTTGTCTGTGTCACATCAAATGGAATCACGCAATGTTAAACATAGTGCAATGGGATATTCTAATAATATACCGGATATATTATGGGACTTAAATAGCTTCCCAGAGTCCCGACATTATGAAATATACGTGGTAGCCGGTCGGTGAAATAAACGTGGTTATCATCAAGCCAATGACACACTGTTTGTGTTATTGAGTCAATATAAATGGAATTATATTAAGTAGATACTGATCCTCTTAATTTCTCATACTAAAAATGTAATTGACTGAATAAACTCACAGCAGCGTATAAAACCACGAAGAATATCAGAAATATAATGTAGCCGGGGATCATTGGAGATTTTCAGCCGCCTGCAACACAATATAAGTTATATGTAGGTACACTGTATATGAACGGACGTAAAGCTGTACCAGTGGAGAGTGCAGCCGAGGTCTCGTGAGCGGTCTGAACATGCAGGCTTGTCTCAAAGTAATTACAGAACACTGTTAAAACTTGAAGTCAATATATTCCGCGCGCTCGATACACGCTCAAAACACGCAGCTGTATTCTCCATCGATCTCAGATGAACAAAACACAAACAAATATTATAGATATTCATACATTTTCCCGTTTTATAGTTGAATGTTAATGTTTACATTTTGTGGTAAATGTTGTTGTACAATGTTACTTTGATTGACAGTTTTGGACATTGCTTTGTGATGGATTTAGCTGAGACGTGTTCGATTCTAATAATATCGATAGTTTACTTTTGTTTACAAATCATTAATTCAGTACATTATGTACCAATGCAATCACCAAGTCAAATGAATCAACTATCAAAGTACATTTTATGAATATAATTTATTAAACGAAAAGATATATAGCGTGATTAATCAAGTTTTGCCTTTCCTCAGTTCATAATATTACTGATGAAAACCAGACATTTGTTTTGATCAACTTTATTGTTTAGTCAGCTAACTATGTGAATTGTGCTGTAAAACGATCTTAGAAATGCAAGTTATCTTACTAGCTAACCTCTTCTCTTTTGTATCACAAGTCATTTTACTCTACTAATGTAATTATATGGTCAAACCTACTTTATGAACGTTTTAAATGCTTATAACTGTAAATGTATCGAAAGTGGCCCACCACATGAACGCATACACATTGTCATAATTAGTTCCTAGAATGTATAGAATACCATCGCTAATGGTCACCATTATCGGTGGCTCAACACTAGTCGTGACATTGCGTCACCTGTAGTGTCACTATAATTTTGAGATCGCTGTGGCTAGGGAGTTTTCGTAAACGCGACCGCCGCGAAACAAATGTTTATAGACTTGAGACGCAGCTTAGTTTCGCCCGAAAACTTCTATAGGTTCTAGAACCTTAAAAGCTAGATAAATACAAATGTTAACGCCATGCATTAATAATGCAATATTTGATACACACAGTACACAGTATAACCTACATAAAGTTACCCTTCATGAAAGCGTATACAAAATCTCTGTTCTTCATGCTTAAAAGGTTAGTAGAGACGCTCCCGTTCTAAATTCACTAAACTAACTTGACTAGACAAGCAAAGTATCTTACAAAAGAAAAACTTTAATTACTAAGATTCAACCTAAATAAATATTATTTTAATTGCAATCCTGTATATTCGGGAGGGCTTGGCGTGCACTATTCCCTTCAACGACGCTAGCGCCTGAGTTTCTGACGCACGTGATGTGCTCTGTGCAGAGACGGAGGGCGTGAGCAGCGGGTGCGAGGCGGGCGCGGGCGTGCGCGATGAGATCGCGCGCGACTACGCGGCGCTGCAGTCGCGGCTGCACCGGGAGTTCTCCGACCGCCGCGACAAGCTCTCCGCCGGCAGGCACCCCCTGCCACCTTGCAACCTCTCCGTCTACGGTAAATTCATAGTTATAATGATATTTTAGCTTATCACAAAGTGCGCCATAGCTTAATTGTGAATTAATGGACTGCTGAGACAATTTATGTGTATATTGTTTATTCATTGTACATCGTTCACTTTACCGGTGAAGAAAAACATCGTGAGGAAAACTATATACCTAATAATTCTCTATAAGAATTTAGAAGTGAAGTATGTGAAGTATGTCCAGCATGGTGGACTAAAGCTCTCCTCTTAGTAGTAAAGGGGGCCCGTTCCCAGCAGTGGGACAGTATGCAATACAGAGCCGGTATTAGTATTAATGATATTTTAGGCCGCCGGGTTCGCATCACAAGAATAAGGATTTATCTTAATTTTATATTTGTGTAAGCGGTTTTATAATAAAGAAATAGCATCAGGTCCGGTGGCAACGGAGGAGCAGCTCTCTCTCGACTTTCGCAACCAATTGTCGGAGTGGAGGAAGAGGGGTGTGAAGCAGCCACTGCCAGTGCCCGCCCGCCAGGACCTCAGCGAGGACTTCCTCAAGAAATGGGGTACGAGAATATTTACATTACTTCATTACATAACCTTGCTCATTATAAACTGTTGAAACAATGTATAGCACATCAAACTTTTATCTCCAAAGAGATAGACAGATTAGCAATCAGGGCATTCACATTTCGCAACTCCGGTCTGATACTGAGCAGAAAAATTCACTATTACTTTGCCCGAGCCAGGTATGGAGTCCGGGACCTCAGAGCAGTGTCGCACACCAGGGCCGTAGCTAGGGGGGGGGGGGGCATTGTGGGGCAATGCCCTACCTTAATAATCAACTAAATTGTACATTACTACTCAATGAAAATATATGGAGCAGCGGGTTTTTTATTTTACTATTCAGAAGTTGGTCCCATAGTAAGAGTTATTCGTATTGATGGGTGAAATAACTCTCTTTCGAGATTTTGGGAATTTTGTTACAATCTGTATAGCAGTGGCGAAGCGTCCATACAAGCCGATTCCTACCGGGTTACCTTTTTCAAATTGATTAAAAATAATAACAGAAAAACATAACAATATAACTATCTAAAACAATAATAGTATACTTAAACGAGTCATCTTATACTTAATTAATTAAATAAATACTTTAACACGGTATATAGTTCATATTATTATCAATTCGTTAAATCGTAACTCGCGCGCAGTGCTCGCGCCTTATAGTGTTCGAAGTGAACCCGGCCGCGCATAGCTTCCCTCGAGATATTGTTGTCTCTTTCACACGCAGCGCAGTGTCTTTGTCTAATCTTTTGGAAGTGACGTAAAAATACATGTATGCGTGCGTGTATGTATACTACAGGGTAACCCGAGAATTTGCGGCTTCATGTTGAGCTATTGGCGCGAAATATTTTAATAATTTAGAATGTATAATTAGTGTTTGTGTATAGTGTTTGTTATTAATTATTGTTGGACTCTTTTAGGTACCGATTTCAAAATGTGTGCTTATTTTTTAAATTTTGAGTTTAGATAATGTTTATTAGAAGGAAATTATTAAGTATTATAATATTTTATTGATTTTTATTTATTGTGAACAGCGTATTATATGTTAACTGTAGAAAAAAATAATTCCTCGGGTTACCTTTTGAAAATTTTCACCCTTCGCCACTGGTAAGTATTAAGCTTTTTTTTTATTTATTTATTTTTTTTTACTCACGTTCTCAAGTCAAGACCAACAAAATCAAAAATCGATTGAGCAGATCAGATCTAGTAACATTTTTATTTCCGCCCTGCTTGTAATAACACCTGCCCTACCTTAAATTCAAGTCTAGCTACGGCCCTGTAGCACACAATGCATCTACACTATTGAGACAGTATTACGATGGCAGCACTGAGGCGGGTATTATAGCATATATAATATGCATTACTATCTTTATCTGTGGGCTGTTTCCAGACGAATGGAAGCGTATGAAAGAGACCAACTCAGTGCCGGCGTGGGAGGAGGCGACCAAGCCCGACGAGGTACTCGTGCAGACCTCCACCGGACTCTTCAAGTTCAAAGGTTAGTGTAGCTTAACTTCAATTTGAGTGATCAAAACAGTTAGGGGCTGTTCTCCAAGAATATTTTATGATGCGATAGGAGGACAGGTTAAAATGATGATGGGTATAATAATATAATACACGACAACTCACAATATTATGCTTTATATAAAGAAAAATGTCTATTCAGTGTCATGAGTCACTGAATCTAAAACATCACCAGTTTCCCAATTATAATTGTTCTAATATTTTGGATAATTTCCAGGAATATCTCGTTCGTTTACCCGCAAGCTGCACGAGTGGGAGAAGTCCCGCGGCATCGCCCCCGAGGCGTCCACGTCGGCGCTACTGCGCGCGGCCAAGGCGCGAGGCAAGACAGCACAGGCTCCGCTGACGCGCACGCAGTCCGACGGCAGTGTGGCGCCCTCGACTGCCGGCTCGGGCCGACTTCACGCCTCCAGCCTCAGCGTCAACGATGTTGATGACTTTGACTCCGATTACGAGAGAGAACATTCTGTAAGATCTAACAACTTTTATAACTTATCCTCTAAAAACACATAATATTCATCGTCTTTACAAGGGATCAGAACAAGTGAAGTAGGTTCCTATTATAAAAACAAAGAAAAATCCGGTCAGTCAAATATCTGCCTTTGCCCATGAGGAATCACAATAGTTTAGGTACGTCGTCTATATTTTTGCTAATCGCAACAACACTGGCGCCTTCCTAATAAATAAAAGTTTACTATTTGAGAACCTGACCGACGCTGAAATATACTTAACAAAGCGCGTGTTTGCAGCTGGACGGACTGGAGGAGCAGGAGAGCGGCGAGACACGCGGCGCGGTGCTCGTGGAGGTGGAGGCGGAGGAGGTGTGCACGGCGGCGCCGCTGGTGGCCGTGTCCCCGCGACACACGCCGCAGAAGCCCGTCTACACGTACGGACAGGCCGAGGCCAGGCTGCTGTGCGAGACCAGCTCCGCGGTCACCGGGACTGCCGTCTTACAGCCGAATGGTGCCGGTGAGATTCACGAGTCTGATCCGTTGGTAAAATGTAGATAATTCTTGTACACGTATATAATACTTAACTATACAGAAAATAAATATATTCCCATATTGAAAAATGTCCCGCAGTTTCCTTAAGTAAAAAAAAAACATACACGAGACCAGACAGTACTAAAATTCCATAAAACATACGCGCGCCTTTTATCCCTAAGAGGTGGGCAGAGGCGTAACAACTGTACCCACTTTCTGACGTGTTTATTCTGTCTCATGATATGATAGGAATATAGCCATATCGGGAACAAATTTCAGTCTCCAGGCTGATGCTGAGTAGAAAAACCCAATATCACTTTACCCGGCCCCGGTATCAAACCCGAGGCCTCCACACTGTAAACGTAACTCAAGACTACTCGACAACAACGTCTTTAAAAGACGATATATTTATTTTGCTGTATTTCTTTATTAGACATTTATGTTTAAAAATGAGTAACAACAATGATATTCAAAATTCCAATAGTCATTCTTTCAGAACCTCGCCGAGTGAAAACCAAAGAATCAGGCACAAGGCCAAAAACTGCACGAGAACAGGTAACCCAAAATTACTTTGAGCGAATAAAGTTATAAATAAATGTTTCAATATAGTAAACACACTGTTACAGACCAAACAATTAGAGAAGAACAGAAGAATTCTTAGTAGGCAGACGAGTATAGAAGAAGACGCGATGTTTATTAGAAAAACTATAGAAGAAATAGAAAGAGGTTCTAGTCGATTTAAAGACGAAGAGGTATTAGATGACTCAGTAAAAGAATATTGCAAATACGACAAAATTGAGTCAGATATAAAGAATACAATTGAAAAAGTTACTAAGCAAAACGTAAAAGGATCAAGAGAAAGTATCGAAGAATCCAAAGAGGATAATAAGAGAAAGGAGGCGGATAAGAGCAACGGTAAGAAGAAAACCAAATCCCGAGCCCGGCTAGAAAGGGAACAGTCTAAACCTTCCGAAAGTGACAGCGAGCCAGAAGTGAGCACCGTCACAGTAGAAATTCCAAGACGACGCAAAAGGCCGCGCCGCGCCTCCGAAAAGCCAAGAACACCTCCCGCCTCGCTGCACTCAGATTCTGAAGGAGAGGTGAGTAATTATAATATGTATCCACAATAACAAATTGCCCCCAGAATATTTATATACTAGCTTCCGCCTGCAGCTTCGCCCGCGTGGATTTCGGACTTCAAAAATGGAGCCGGTCGCGAACGTTCGAGAATGTTCGTTTAACGAAGCTACTTGCTAGGTGATTCGCTAGCCTCTAGGTGCCAAGCAAGCCGCCTGCCTGTGCGTTCGCGACCTTATATATATACAGAAATAATCCTTATAGCATGATTCAGTATTCACGTATGATGGCTTATTATTAGCGTATCTCATGTATAACTTTGGTGTTTCTATACCGATTTCTATGATTATTTTTTATGGAATATTTAATAATGTAAACTTTTTTAATTAGGGATGACTGAGAGTGTTATAAACGTAAGAGTAGACAAATATAATGAGAAAGCTTCGAACTGCTAAGCTATCGGGAGTTACACGTGTTATTGTGAGTCAACCATAAAAGATAGACATATGCTGTCGTGGGATATTTTTTTACATAATTTTAAGGAGAACATTTCCGTCATACATGATTTCTGTGTAACTTTAACCATTAAGGTTGCACACGCGACGGAAGCTTAAAAAATTGAGTAACTTCTCCCGTTTTCCCAACATTTCCCTTCACTGCTCTGCTCCTATTAATTATAGCGTGATGAAAAGTATACTATAACCAGCTCAGGAGTATGAAAAATAATTGTACCAAGTTTCGTTAAAATCCGTCGAGTAGTTTTTGTTTCTATAACGGTTATACAGACAGACAGACAGACAGACAGACAGACAGATAGACAGACAGACAGACAGACAGACAAAAATTTTACTAATTGCATTTTTGGCATCAGTATCGATCCCTAATCACCCCCTGATAGTTATTTTGGAAATATATTTCATGTACAGAATTGACCTCTCTACAGATTTATTATAAGTATAGATATAGATAGATGATTAATTACATTTTAATAATGGGTATATTTCAGGTCTTTGTTTTAAAATTCAAAGCTCCGGAACCAAGGGACGGGTCACCAGAGGTCATCGTTAAAACGACAAGAAAAATCTTTTCCCCGGTCGTGCGTAGCGGTGAATCGGTACCCAGAGCCGTTATACCGGTAGACGTGGAAGATCTCGCTGAAGTAAGACCTTCAGAACACGCTTACCGTAACACGGAAATTAAAAAACGAGAGCAAAAGGTAGAAAAGCCTCAAAAGAAACATGAGGAAATCCGCTCGAAAAGCGCTAGCGATCTGGTAGAAGGTGAAGAGCAAAAGAAAAGAAGCAGACCTCCGCTCCCTTCGTCACCATCATCGCAACGAAAGCCGGTATCAAAGGAAACTGCACCTTCTATACGAATCATGATTCAACGATACAACAAGAAGATCAACGAAGAAGGTAAGTAATATTGACACAATATTTTATTACTACGAACAAGACTTGTACTTCATCTTATAAAAAAATTACTTGTAATTTATCTCTAAATTTATAAGGCCCTACTTCTGGCGCAAGCAGTGGAGCTTCATCCCCTGCTTGGAGATCACCTTCCACTGAACGACGACGACCTCCAGACATGCCCGTTGGAATTAATATCAGGTAACAACATTGTAGTATTTTGTAAGAAAATATTTTTATATTTTTACTGTAGTAAACAGCTTTTAATACTTAATTTGTGTGTATATTTTTTCAGAAACAACCCATTCCTTGAAAGAGAAGTCCAGAAATCCGCAAGTGCATGCCAACTTTCCCGACGAGACCAAACATCAGCTGAAAAACATCTTAACCCAGCCCCTCCGTCAATCGACGGAGTTTTGAAGTCCCACAGCGCTAACGCACTGCACCCGGAGCAGAACAAACTCGAACCGCCTCCAAACAACACAAAGATTGAGGATAGTCAAGAGACAATAGTCCCTGCAGCTAGTACGGACACTATAGTCCCCAGCCTGATTAAGAATCAAGCTGACATCAAAAGTTCGGACACACAATCTTTGCCTATCATGAGACAGAGATCCGAAATAATAGTGCCAAGTATTTCAGAGCTTATGGCGGATAATCCTGGGTTGTTTACGCGGTCCATATCGTCAGTGGAGCCACCCACAACGTCCACTGAAATGGAAACGACAATGGCGGTACTTTCAGAAAGAGCGGCGCGGCTAAAGGCAGCCAGAGACAAGTTCCTCTCGACGGTGCCTATGCGGAGGGAGGGAACTAGCTCGGCAAGCGACTTGAGGCCGGGGGACAGGTAGGCCGCCTTTATTACATATATCTCCTTACCGAATGTCATATTATGATTGAGGCATTATTTTATATTTCATAATTAACTTTTAAAAAGAGGTTTCGGGAATAGGAGTCCCGCTTTATATTTTCCCGGGATAGAAAGTAGTCTATGTTCTTCCCAAGGTCTCGAACTATCTCAATACCAAATTTCCTAAAAATACGTTGGATAGTTTTTAACTTTATCGCGTTAAGATAGGCAGACATACGCGGCGGTGTACTCTGTTCTATAATATATTTTTTAGAACGCCGCGCTTAGCTGTAGCCGGGCCCTTAAAACCCGCCATAGTGGCCCACGTAAGTGTGTCGCGTACGGGATCGGCCTGTTATATGCGGTTTCAAAAAGCCGGTATAAATGTGTTGACTGCCGAAAGGTAATCATCTCCTGCTAGTTGAGATTCTGTTGGAACCAACTCCACATACAATCAGGTGCAGTGGGGCACATTGCAGTGCAGTGTGCACGTATAAAAAAACTCCTGAGATTATCGCATTGAAACAAACGAACATACAAACTCTTCAGCTTTATATAATGCTATAGATAGGTTACATAATAGTATAGATAAATTGAGTTGTGATTTTTGCAAGTCCAAAGGGGTGTAACCCCTCTACGAAACCATTGTGTTTCATTATGTGTAATCCAAAAATTTGTTCTAAGGTTGTATCAAAAATCAGAATTACTAATTTCTTGACGATGTAACTTTTTTTTAGATACATTAGGTTTCAATTAACCGTGTGTCGGTTTTAGTCTTGTGTGATTTTGTAAATAAACACACATAGTAGATATGTGAAATTCCGACGAAGGCTAGTGTTAGAACACCTATAAAACCACTCACCAGTGTTCCCAATATAGAAGTGTCTATTTCATCGATATATATAATATGGTAATGGTCTATTTGGATTTATTTGTAAACTCCAAGTTTAAGTAAATGAAAGTGCTAGCATCTATATATGCTGTTAAGTACTGTTAGATAGGTATTACTGTATGCGAATGTCTACTAAGAATAATATTTTTTAGGGTGTACCTAACATTTTTACTTTACAGTTCAATAAAGTAAAATATATGGTTTCAGATCGAGCCGAATAAGCTGTGAGAGCGACGTGACTGAGTCTCAGAGCTCGGGCAACCAGGAGTCGGGCGCACTGGGCCGCAGCGCGTCCACCGGCATGGTCAACGTGGACAGGGAGGCGTGGCAGAGGGTCGCCGAGGGTATGGACGTTTATTATACAAAGAAAGATATTTATTTATTTTACGCAACGAAAGCACATAATAATAATAAAAAAGTATTAGCAGCAGCGAACTAGTGGAACATCCTGATGATTAAAAATTATAACAGGCAGGGCTTTCACAAAAGCAATGCCTCTCTTAATTTTCGTATCGTCTATATGTTATTCAGAATTATTTTTACTTCACCAACACGTCTCTGTCGAAACGTCAAACGGTTGCATCGGACAGCTGCGAAACTAAGAGCAGCATGTCGTTTTTGAAGTGGTGTTCCGCGTCAACGTTGTTTTTGCGCAGGGGGCGGTCGGCGCCAGAGCCGGCGCGCGCGGTTCAGCCTGGCGCGGCTCGCGGCCAAGCTGCGGCGCAAGGACGAGAGCGCCGTGTCGCGCCTCTGTCGCCAGAGCCTGCTCGTGCAGCTCATCAACAAACATTGAATATACATATTATTTATTGACAACACGTCTTGTTTGTTTTGGGACCTTGAGACCTAGTAACCACACGGGGTCGAATGGCTTGCATACCGCTTATCGACGGTAGATATTTATACCATAGCACGACTCAATTTATGTAAAACACATTGATCTAAACACAAAGATATTTAACAACACTACCACAATTACTTTTCCTATAAGAAGTAGTAAAGTATATCAAAACTCAATAACATATTATATTATTGTAGCGCAATCTAAAATATGGTGTGGTCCACCCACATATCGCCTCCGTAAATATGTGTCATTCGTGCACCAAAGTGAAATTGTTAAATGCTACATTTATTCCATAGCAATGCTGTGGCGCTCTTAGTAACGAAATACTTTTTCTGCTAAGAGAACAACGAACAGAACTTGGTGTTGTTTTAATTCTTGTAGCGCTACCTACCCGCATGCCAGTACTTACCATCATTGCCAGCAGTAGTAGTATGTATTACCAGCATTCGAAAGACTGGTAAAATAAATCAAAAAGGTAAGTTAATGTTTAAAAATGTTTATTTGTCAAATGTAAGTAGTATCCTTGGTAAGCGTACACGCGCAAGTAGAGGCGCTGCGGCGGCCTCGCTGGTCGCGGTCGCTAGTCGCGGTCGCTATTCGCGGTCGCTAGTCGCGGTCGCTGATCGCGATCGCTGGTCGCGGATGCCGATCTAGTCGCACGCGCCTCGCAAAATGTTTGGCAATAACAATTACCATATCAAAAGGGGATGGTGGTACTAATTACTTTATTCATTATCAAAAACACTACAAATACAGTGATTTTATTAGTAACAATAAGAATCAAAAGAACACTTACAAACAACAATTAATGGGTAATTTTATTGAGGTAGATTCAATTATACTTAATTTAATAGCTAATTTTGATTTGTGGGGATATGAATATTTCCAAAATAATATGAATAGTAACGTGCAAATAATATTCAATTCATAGCCCCACAAAGTGTTTGTTCCTTAACAATATCTTAACGCGAGCTGGAATATTTTATTATGTACTATTTCATCGCAGTAACACACTTGTACTCGTTCATATATTATCTCTAGTAGGTATAACGTACATGAACTCTTAACATGAATCTTTAAGGGAATGGATGCTAGCGTTGACGAAAAACAAAACAATACAGAGATGAAGTGAGCGTACTGCCAACATCACTCTCCGCTACGCGTAATAATAAAACATCCCAGTGTGCACAGTGCAGGTGTTGTACAATACAGTATCGTTTGAAGCATGGTTCGTGGCTGATTTACATTAACTTACATACAAAATTGAGCCACCGCACTAGTCGTTATATACTTACACAACACATACACCTGTATCGATGTTATTGGTGCTTTGGAACGAGTTTACAATAGGTATATATATTTCAACTTCTACACGCTCAAATATATTTTTTGTAGGAGTGGTCCGACATTTTGTAGTACAGTTTGGTTTGAAACAAGTTATTAAGTATAACGTACATTTAAAACTTAAATCTATGTGTAATATCAAAAATAGAATTTAAATAATTTTCAATGGTAACATTATTTGAAGATGCGAGTGAAGGGTGTCTAGACTCCGCCGCTAGCGGGCGATCGCCGCCGCACGCGACAGAGCCGACTCTACAACACAGGGCCAACTGAAAGCCGCTACGAAAGGAATCCTTACATCTTCTACAGAGGTCTATTTGGTCCCCCGGTACATTATTAACACGTTACTTAATCGTAACAAAGTACACCAATAACACTCAATCACGCATAAACATATAAAATATAAAGAAAAGAGAAACATAATATGAAAGCGAAATACACAACAAAGTGTAAAGCACTGGTTAGACCGAGCGAAGTACGAGCGAGCCGCTTGTATTTCGCTACTGATCTGGACGCTTGCTCAAGTTCATCTAAGTACATGCTACCACGGCTGACTTCACTAAATAAATAACATTCAAAACGAAAAAAACGCGCGTACAAAGTTTCACTTATCTATAGTCAATAACTTTTAAATTCTGTTCTATTAAAATCCGACACAAATCCATGTATTCACAAGTGACCGTAGCGTACGAGGTGATCGTATAATTTCAATTAATTACCAGCATACAGTTAACATTCAAAAAAATTTAAATTGTTTTATTTCATATATGAACAACATTATATATATATTTATGTACAACAAATATATAAATTTTCTATTGCTTTGCAGTTACAGATGTATCACGAGGCATGTACACGTATTATATTAATATTTAAATTAAACAGACAAATAATAAACAGTATGTACAAAGGTAAAAATCTGTCATGTGACTAACTATTGCAACCGATTGGAATGTGTGGGTGTAAACGAATACGCTATTGAATAATATTATATAAACACTGGAATGGTATGCCATACCCGCTTCGTGGTGGAACAGAACTGTGGCGGCCGTCCTGGCCTCCATACATCCACTCGTACACTCGTACAAGCGACATGAGATTCCAAATCATCATCAGAGGCACGACATCAGGCTTTTTATGTTATTTTATTATATTTTTCACTCAAAGGACGGACAAAGCCAATGTGTAAAAATGTATAAAAATAAAACAAACGTCTACATGTAATTCAAACCGAACATTTCCCTTTACTCTAACATTATCCATTACTCTATTATAATAATCGACGAGTGGCGCGCTTATTGGCTGGTGCCGATATACTTCAATAAAATATTATTTATCATAAACAACAAATACATAGTTTAATAAAAAAAATAAGTAATCAATAATATTATATAAATATATAACTAAATGTTACTGTAAAAAATACTTGTGTGACAAGAAATTGAAAAACATAACAATTTGTTAGATCTCAATTCCCAACCAATAAGCGTCCCACACAAACATACTATTTACACTTTATACAAGCGTTGGCTAAAATCTGAGCTTCTCTGTGACTTCACTTTTACGTACTGACTGAATTCACAAAAAATATTCGATATCACCTCTCGCTGTCGGAGGTGTATGTGGAGGTCGCTGGCGGAGGCTGTGGCACGCAGCTCGGTGCTCGCGGCTCAGCTCCACAGATACCTCCGACAGGTTGTACTTAAGAATGGGTCACGTATTGTAGATTACCACCAACGCCCATACTCTAGAATACGAATAAGTCTCAACACAAATATCATTGTACAACATTCAGGTATCGATTATTGCGTCTAACACTTTTGGTTCGTGAATACGTGACGTTTGAGAGCGTCGCTTGAGGAACGCCGCGGGCCATCACAACAGGGAGGGAGTGGAGTTTAAAAAAAAACAATGTATTAATAGAAACATAATATATGCAGCCTGCATCACGTACCCTACGCACCTAATACCTATTCTTCTCTTGTTTACTTAATACGTAATGGGGTGACGAGACCTGCCGGTCTAATATAAAATCAAAAATATGTGTCAATGGGTTAAGCGGCTTTTCTCAAACGACGTCAGAAGAACGGTCAACAAAAACATACAGTTTAAATACATAAATATCGGTTAAAATTAATCGTTAACACAACCTCGAGTGAACTCGTGAGAATATCAAACGACTTACAACACTTAAAACATTAAACGTTTAAACATTCAACTATAAGTATGCTTACGGTAGAGACAACTTAAACCTATGGTACAATGGTGGCCGCCTAATTTTGTTTATTTGGAACATTCCTTGTTTAGTGAAGCCAAGCTAGTGGGAAATTTTTGACAAACAGGAGTACTATTTGATGAGTGACTCTATCGCCGAAGCAGCAACAACTTTGAATCTCAAGTTGCTGAGTTGATTTCCTATGACACTCACACTATTCAGGGTCCAACCTGGCGACCCAACACAAGGTGTTCTCCATTGCATTGTAAGTACTTCACCCCGAGGCGATCGGAATTCTATTCATTATTGGCTTCACGAAACACGGAACATTTATATCGAATTGTATGGTTAATGTTTTTGCATAATAAAATCCAACATAATATTTGGCTATGATCCTACATGTTTATAATAAATTAAATGAATGTTAAAACTGTAAAAAATGAAAGGCGATAAAATGCAATACTGTTGTATATCAGTAACTATTACGGGACGTGTCGGGACTTGGGGAGTAACGGAACGGAACGGAAGTGTTTGCCCGGCAGGCCGCACGTCCGCCGCGGCGCCGCCCCGGACTGACACGCGTGCTCTGGCTACGAGGGCGCTGCAACCGACACACAACAGTGACGTATGTTCCGGCGTCAAAGTGTATCGGTATAGAGGCTCGCTCAATCCTCGTAATATCCAGGCCTGCTGTAGCATTTTAATCATTGTACAGATCTTTTGTCACGTTATGTCGCTCGATTTGGGAATGACAAACACACGTGACAATAGTAAGGTAACAAGTATTTGTTGTTCGGGCGGGCGACGCCGCGTGCGGAGTGTAGTGCAAACGAACGCGAACAAACCCGCGATGACCAGAGTACACTACATCGATGTATTCCCGTAGATCAACCAGAATAGAAGCTTTAAGACCCTGTGAAAAACCTAGCGTCGAAGATAAAATTCTAGATTTTAAAGTCCTAAAACTACGCCTAAGTCTAGTTTAACTTAGTGTAATTGAAATTCAGGTACATAGTCGGCGTTTTTTTTTCTCCTTTTCATTTATATCATAAAGTGAGTTTACTTTACACATTATATTTACAAATGGAGAATACAGTAATTTATAGAGCCAAAACACTTGACAACAGAGCGAACAAGAGACGAGGCGAGGGAAGTACACGTTTCTGATTATATATACCACTGTATCTCTCGACTTATATAAATTGTACGTAGGTGCTTTAAACTGAACATAAATATACATATCGAATATTATACCGACCGCAGGCGGACCGATCTCGACCGGGTCGTGACGCGAGCCGGCGGCTTCGTCTGGACCGAAACCTTATTAAATATATTTATTGCTTTCAACATGCCGTGTATTTCTACATAGGAATAATTGCATTGGCATTAGTCACGTGTCACGGTGCAGCCTAGCCCGGCGCGGAGGTGCAGCGCGCGGCGGGCGGACTCGCGAGCGCTCACTCGGTTGCTGTTCATGACCAATGCCTCGGGTATTGCGGCAACGGTTTGTCAAACTGTGCACGACACAAACGTCATACATGTTACAATACTTCATATTATGTCTGTTTTCTGACATAAACAAGCATACCATGTTATATAGAACAAGGTTATAAAATTGGCAGAGCGTTCAGAAATGACCGGATGATCCCAGCCTTACGTTTAGTAATTTAATTGGTTGAATGAAATGAGACAACTTGATAATGAGTATCACTCTTACCGCTAGCTCTCTTCAATATCGCTAGCAAATCTGACAGTTCTAACAACAATAAATATGTTGTAATTGGTCATTGTGACATATTTTACAATAACTATATTTCAACATGTTAGTTTACACATTAACTATTACCTGTAACATCAAACAAAATGTAACCACAGTTTGGCAAAATATTTACGCAATAATGGTCATCTCAAACCTGTACAGAATAGTATTCTAAGTAAACTACCAAACAAACCCTACACTGTCATACGAGAACATACTACAGAACTATTGTAGATGAATACAAGGACACCTGATCATCGTTATAATGCCGGTGTCGACGTCGTTACTTTAACGTAACGTTGTCGCAGTTCAGAGAATCGTAGAGAGACTTTCACACCAGTATCAATAGTAGTATACAAACTAGGGTTGAGGAGCGACGCTACTTGCTTTAGTAAAATAATATAACGTGAGGGCGAAAAAATAATGTTTATAATAACCAGCGCCAGTTCTTACTGCTCTAACAATAAATAAAGAGAAATAACTAAGGAGCGTGAGCGAGGGACTCGACTCGGCCAAACTAAACTTAATCGATCAACATTCAAACATTTCAACATCTTATAGAACCTTACAACGAAGAAAATGAGGTAGATAAACGTTGTGATATGGAATCAATGGACAACTAATTAACATCCCGGTGAAACAAAACGGGCCGAAGGGAACGGGCGGGGGGAGAGCGGGGCCGCCCGCGACGACGACGCGGTTATAAACTATTTCTCATGTTAAATATCAGTACTTCGTTGTAATAAATTATTATTTTACATAATATAATCGTTCATATAATATAATTATTTTTACAAAATTACCTCTACACTACCCACTCGTCCTCTTAGGTTTAAGTATCTAGGGAGAGCGCGGGGCGGCGGGGCGGCGGGGCGGCGGGGCGGCGGGGCGGCGGGTGCGGGCGGGGACGCGCCGGCGCGGGACTGGAATGTACCGTGAGTATAGCGTCTGAGGCTTCGTCTGCCGGCCCGGCCCCGGCCCGGCCGCGCCCCGGCCCGGCCCCGTCGCGTCGCACCGGCGCCCGCCGACATTGCCTGTACCGACGTTACGTAAAATCAGCCTTATCGAAACAAACTGCGGCTCGGAGGCGCGCGGGTGGCGGCGGGGTGTCGCGGCGGGGTGCGGGGCGCGGGGCGAGCGGGAGGCGGCGCGGCTCAGCCGTTGGGCTGCAGCGTGGGCGCCGAGCCGCGCCGCAGCTGGGAGTTCATGTTGTCGTCGGGCAGCTTGTCGGCCAGCGCAGCCAGCTCCGCGTCGGCCACGTCGGACGCGTCGGACGCGTCGGCGCCGTCCCGCGCGCGCGACGTGTCGAGCAGCGCGCACGAGGGGGCGCGCGGGGCGGGGGCGGGGGCCGCGCCGCCGGGGGAGGGGGGCGCCGCCGCGCGACGCGACATGTCGAACGGAACCTCGAGCCGACGGCCCT